>NW_023644863.1:0-8439 GCF_015228065.2 Penaeus monodon | reverse complement strand
TTTACTAGTTTCCTATGAAAATTTTCAAACCGTTGGGGGCTGGGTTTTTATGATATTTTTAAAAAATCAAAGGGTAATATTTTGAATCCCTTTAAAGTAAAAAATGTGTGGAAGCATGTTTTGGGATGCTACAAATTTATTTTTTTCTTTTTTTTATTTATTTCTTTTATTTTTTATTATTTTATTATTATTTTTATAATTTTTATTTTTATTATCATTATTATTATTTTTAAATTTTATTATTATTTTAAATTATTATTTTTAAAAATTTTTATTATCACCATCATCATTATCATTATTTTTTATTATATTTTAATTTTGTTAAGTTTTTTATTAAAATTTTAAATTTATAATCGACCTTTTATTGATTTCACTCGGCGTGTCATCGAAGGGTTGCCAAGACAACAGACAAACCTCTTGCCAGAAGCCCCGTTGACACTAGGGAAAAAGGGATTCAAGGGGAATTGAAATGGATATTGAAGGAAATGACACAAACCTTTTTTCCACTGAGGTAAAACGACAATTTTTGTGGGTTCTAGTTACATGTTGAATTCATACTTGTGAGTTCCCAAATATTGTACGCTCGTGTTTTATGAAAAATGATATCGAGGTTTTAAAATGGTATTGAGAAATCAAAATCTGCTTATGTAGCAAACTCAAGAAAAAATTTTAGTTGGGGGGCAAATACCTTTTCTGTAAATGGTTTTTGTGAATAAAGTTTCTGTATTGAAAAACATCATTTTTATTATTACCTATTCTTTGTATTGTGCATTTTTTGATATCTAACTGAAGTAAAAAATTGTTATTACCACTATTTCGAAAGGGGGTTTTTTAAATTCCCCCATTGCATCTTTTTTCCACTATTATTGATTTTTGGTAACATTTACAATAGGGACATTTGGAATTTGTCATTGCCCTTTTTATGATGAAAAATTTTCCCCTATCTTTTAATTCATTAAAACCATATCATTACCCGTATTATAACCCATAAGTATTTTATTATAAAAAAATTAAATGTCGATATTTTCATTATTTTATTGCTTTTTTTTTCTTGATATCATCACTGGGGAAATTTTAAAATGGACTGATGTACAATTTGTTTTTTTGAAACGTTTCTTCAAAATTTATTTTCCCTAGACATATTTTCCAGTAAACTCAGCTCTGACTTGGGTCCCGGGTCAAACCCGAAAAGAGATACCCCTTTGTTTACCCTTCAGTCTATAAACTGAAGAGGGTTTTTAAAACAAAAACATGCAAGAGTTAGAACTCTAATAAATACCAAATTCCCCTTTTAATTTGCCACAGTCCTGTTTTTTGTGTGTGTTTGTGCTTTTTTTTATTACCATCACGGGTTTATCCCATACTTTATCTGAGGTGTTTTTCATTTTCTTTGTTTTAAAAAATTGAACCCTGAGTTAATCAGTTAAATTCTTTTTCACTGCTCTTCGTGTGTTTTTTTTAATTTTTAATAAATCTGATAAAAATTTCTCAATTTTCCCTTAGGGGAAAGTTTTCCCTTCATTCCCAATTTTTCAAAAAGGGAAAATTATGAAAAAAGGGGAAAGGACTAAAACATATTTTCTAGCAGTCTTTTGGAAAAAAAATGGTTAATATTGATTTTGCAAAATAAAAAAAGGTTTAATTTTAAAATTTTTTTGATTTAAAAAAAAAAAGGGAAAAGTTTGATATACACATAAAAAGGAAAAGTTTTTTTTTTTTTTTGATAAAATTTTTTTTCTGTATTATATTTTATAAATAATATATATATATTTTAATATATATATATATATATATATATATTTTAAATTAAAAAATAAATATTTTATATATATTTTATATTATTTTATATTTAAATTTATTTATTTTTTTTTTAACATATACATAGCAAAAGATCATAAGCCCGATTTTAAACATTTGGGGTTTTAAACCCTCGGAGTTCGAAAATTTTCAATCGCTCATGATTTTTCCTGATTTCTTCTAAAGGGAAAACGCAGATAAGTTTTTTTTTTTCGGGCCAGGTGGGGGAGGGGGAATAAAACGTTTTTTTTGTCCATGTCAGAAGAGGGTTTTTCTAAAGAAAATGGGGAAGCACCCACATTTTTCAGTTGCCATAACCCGTAATTTTTTTTTCAAGGTAGCAATTGATCTTGGGGCCGATAACACCTGCGTCAGCAGAGGCCAAAATTATTTAATTTGACATGGCAACTGGGGTTCCCCTGAAGGGGGCCCCTTGCCGAATAAAGTTTGCGTCCACTATTGCAGAGGCTTTACAAGTTTTTTTTCGCGTTTTTGGATACCGAAAGAAATACTTTTCGATCGCGGAACTCGTTAAAGGGTCCGTTTTAAAAATCCCGGAATAAACAGACTACTACCCCAAAAAAGCATTATTTTTTCTCCCCTATCATGCTCCCTGCAACGGAAATGTAGAGCATTTCACGCTGTGTTAATATCCATCTTAAGAAACGATTGGGATCGCTACTTTTCCCGTCTGTCCTTTTTTGCATCCCGCGGGGTTTTTCCTATGATACACTAAAATTTTCACTACTAAAAGGGGTCGCAAAGTGCATGATCCGCTTTTTCATTCGGGCATGATGCATGAGAAACAAAAGCACTTATCATTAGGGTTTCTTGATCCCGACCCCGATTTTAGGAACCCAGCCCAAATAGCTTCACCCCAAATGCAGGCTTTTTTCTGGAAAGATTAAAAAAACCTATTCAGACGAAGGGGCTAAAGCCCGAAAATTTTAAACCAAGGCAAACAACTTTTATTCCCAAACATCTCACAAGGTTTTTAAACCCGTGCAAGTGCCCTTTATTGGGAAAGTGAAAAACCACGAAAACGGCTTTAATTACAAAGGAAAAGGTTAATTCGAAGATAAAATTTTGGTATCTTTAAAAATATCCCAAGAAATATGTGGGGGGTTGACGATTTTTCTTTTTTCCCGCCGGGTGTGGGTCGAAAATGACCAAAATATCCGAAAAAATTTTTTTGCTTGTATATCCCTGATTTTCCTTTTAGGCTAGTGCCCTGCAAAGTAAATATTAACTCTGAACTGTCGAGTCGGGCAGACAATTTTAAAAACTAGTAGCTGAATTCTCTGACTTTTTTTTAAAGACCCCCCGGGTAAACCCAAAAGGGTCATACAGGGACTTTGGGTTTGTCCCAGTTCAAAACTAACCCGTCCCTATTCCCCATCTTTCTCCAAAAGCTTTTTCCCAATGGGAAAGGAAGAAAAGAATAAATCACTTTAGGCGTTAAAAAACCCTTTGATTTTCCCCCCTATTGCTCCCCCTTTTTTTACTAGTTAAAATCATACAGGGCGTTTTTTCACAGATTTTGGGGCTCTAAACGACGTGGGGCTTTTTCGATGCAAAAACCCATGCCTTTGGATGGATTGGACGTTAGATAACTTTGGGGGAAAACGTGTATTTTCCCGGAATTAGATTTTTTAAAGGGGGAAATTTTGGGCCTTTTTTCCGTTAACAAAAAGGCAAAACCGTATACGGCTTTTGCTACAAAACAAATAGGGTTCTTATTCAGTTTTGAAATTTCTGTTCATTTTTGGAAACAGGGGTGGCTATTTTTTGTTTTATTAATTGTAATTTATTTGCGGCCATGACAAAGGGTAAATGCTATTTCCCGCTAATTTGGTGGTGGGGAGCTCATCTTTTAATAATAATTTATTTTTTTAAGAATCTTCTGGAAAGAAGGGGGGCCCTTTGAAAATTTTTTCCTACTTTTCCCATTTTAAAATAATTTGGGTTTAATCTTGGTGAAAAAGGGGCTGGATTTACCCTCCCAAAAAGGGTTTTAATGAAATTAAAATTTGCCGAGGGCCAAAAACCCAAAGAACAGCTGGGGTTTTTCCATGGAACACTTTCTTTTTATCGAAGCTCATCCAAACCCTGGCTACCTCGCGGACCCTTTTTACCCTCCCTGAAAAAATTTCCCCTTAATAACCTGAATTTAAATCATAAAAAAATCGACGATTTAAAGGATTTTTTTAGTAAATGCCCCAATCTTTTTTACCCAGCCCTACGAAAAGGCCCTTTTATCTCCAAACAGCGCCGACGACCCCGGGCCCTTGGGGGCGGTTTTGGGTTGCAGGACTTGGACCATGTTCTCATCCCAATCCCTTAGGGGAAATTAAAGGGCTCTCGAACTGGGGAAGGCCCGTTTGTCCAAGAGCAAGAGCTTTAGCTTTTAAAAAATTGTGTGTTATTTTATGGGTGCAAATTTTTGCAGATCGATCAACAACCATTTTTAAAAAAAACAAAAAAAATTTTTAAAAAAAATTTTTTATTTAAAAAAAAATTTTAAAAAAAAAAACCCCCCCCCCCCCCCCACACACCCCCCCCAAAAAAAAAAAAAAAACCCCCCCCCCCCACCCCCCCCCCCCCCCACACACACAAAAAAAAATTTTTTTTTATATATAAAATATATATATATAAAAATTTTTTTTTTTCCCCCCCCCCCCCTTTTTCTTTTAAAAACCCCTTTTTTTTTTTCCCCTCTTTTTAAAAACCCCCCCCCAAAACCCCCACACACACACACACACACACCCCACAACACACAAACACAACCCCAAAAACCCCCACCCACACAAAACCCCCCACAAAAAAAAAAAAAAAAAAAAAAAAAAAAACCCCTTTTTTAAAAAAAGAGGGAAAAAAAAGGGAAAAATGGAAAAAAATTTTTTTTTTTAAACCCTTTTTCCCCCCCCAAAAAAAAAATTTTTTGCTGTTTTGGGTTTTTTTTTTTTGTAAAACCCCCCCCTTTTTTTTTTTTTGATTTCCCCCCCTTTTCCCCCCTTTTTCCCCCCCCCCCTTTAAAAAAATTTAAAACCCCAAAAAAAATTTTTTTTTCCCCAAAAAAAAAAAACCCCCTTTTTTTTAATTTTTCCCCCTTTTCCCTTTTTTGGGGCCCCGGAAAAAAAACCCCCCCAAAAAAAATTTTTAAAAAAATTTTTTTTTCCCGGGGAAAAAAAAGGGGGGTTTTGGGGGAAATTTTGGGGAAAAAAAAAAACTTTAAAAAAAAAAAAATTTTTTTTTTTGGGGGCCCCCCCCCCCTTTTTTCAATTTTCCCCCCGGGGGGGTTTTTCAAAACCCCAAATTCCAAAGGGGGGTTTAAAAATTTTTGGGGGTTTTTTAAAAATTTTTTTTCCCCCAAAAAAAAAATTTTTTGGGAAAATTTTTTTTAAAAAAGGGGGGGGTTTTTTTTTTTTTAAAAAAAATTTCCCTTTTTTTTCAATTTTTTTTTCAAAAAATTTTTCCCCCAAAAAATTTTTTTTTTTTTTCCAAAAAAAACCCCCCCTTTTTTTTTTTTTTTCCAAAATTTTTTTTTTTTTTTAAGCCCCAAATTTTTTTTTTTGGCCCCTTTTTTTCCCTTTTTCCCCCCTTCCCCCTTTTTTTTTTTTTTAAAAATAATTTTTTTTTTCCCGGGGGGGTTTTTTTAAAAAAAAATTTTTTCCCCCCTTTTTTTTCCTCCCCCAATTCCAAAAATTTTCCCCTTTTAAAAATTTTTTTTGCCCTTTTTTTTAAAAAAAAATTTAAATTTTTTTTTAAAAAACCCCCCTTTTCCGGTTTTTTCCCCCCCCCCAAAAAAATTTTTTTTTTTTTGGGAAAATTTTTTTTGGGGCCCCGGGGGTTTTTAAAAAAAAATTTTTTTTTTTTTTTTTTTTAAAAAAAAATTTTTTTTTTTTTTTTTTTTTTAAAAAAAATTTTTTTAAAAAAAAGGGGTTTTCCCTTTTTTAAAAAAAAAAAAAATTTTTTTTGGAAAAAATTTTTTTAAAAAAAAAAAGGGGGGAAAAAAAAAAAAAATTTTTTTTTTTCCCCTTTTTAAAAAAAGGGTTTTTTAAAAAAAATTTTTTTTTAAAATTTTTTTAAAAAAAGGTTTTTGGGGAAAATTTTTTGTTTTTTCCCAAAATTTAAAAACAAAAGTTTAAAAAAGGGGGAAAAAAATTTTTTTTTTTCCCCCCTTTTTTTTTTAAGAAAAAAATTTTTTTTTTTTTTTTTCCGGGGAAAATTTTTTTAAATTTTTCCTTTAAACCCCCTTTTTTTTTTTAAAAAAAAATTTTCCCCCTTTTTTTAAAAATTTTTTTTTTTGGGTTTTTTTAACCCCTTTTTTTTTTTTTTTTGGGCCTTTTTTTGGGTTTTTTTAAAATTTTTTTCCAATTTGTTTTCCCCCTTTCCCCAATTTTTTTTCCCAAAAATTTTTTTTTTTAAATTTTTTCCCTTTTTTTTTTTTTCCCAAAAAAGGGGGGGCTTTCCCCCCTTGGGAAAGGGGGGTTTTTTTTTTTTTTTGGGAAAAAAATTTTTTCCCTTTCCTTTTTTTCCTACCCCAAAAATTTTTATTTTTTTTGTGGGTTTTTTTTTTTTTGGGGTTTTAACCCCCCAAATTTTTTTTTAAAAAAGGCCGTTTTCCAAACTTAAAAAATTTTTAAAAATTTTTTTTTTCCGGCCCCTTTTTTTTTTTTTTTTTTTTTTGGGGGGCCCTTTTAATTTTTTCCCCCCTTTTTTTACCCCCTTTTTTTCTTTTAAAAAAAAATTTTTTTTTTTTTAGGGGGTTTTCCCCTTTTTTTTTTTTTTCTTAAAGGGGGGAAAAAAAAAAATTTTTTTTTTTCCCCCAAAAAAAAGGGGCCCGGGTTTTTGCTCCGAGACAGATTCGTTTATGCTTTAGAGCAGCGGTGGATTAGGAGATCGGGAGACAAGAAGAAATAAGTTACGGGAGAAAATAACATATTCAGATTGGAATACACCATTGGTACCAGTAGCCAAGAAAGGTGAGGGTGTTTGGTTATGTGGAGCCTACTTGTAGCTCAGTATCATTTACCAATGTCCAAGATATGTCAATATATGATTCACTTCAGTATTTTACTTGAGGCAGTAAAGCCAGTGTACACACCCAGATATTTATGTCAGTACTTTCTCCACCTGTTTGTCATTTTACTCAAGTCTCCACGTTACCTTTTTTCTGCTTTGAAACTTTGTCTTTTCTTGGTTGATAACCAATCCAGATGTTTTGACCAAGCTTACTAAAGTTATTCAGCGCCGTCTGTAAACGACACTGTGTACTCTTGCATCAATATGTCTGCGTATATAATTGGCTGAGAATATCTCTCCGAGGCTATCTGTTCATTAGTACATTATAAGTGATGGACTTTAAACACCTCCCTCAGGAGTACTCAGCTCAAGATTTCTCTCCGCAAAGGATCTTTGAAACCATACACAATAGTCACCAATCCACTTCAGCATCTTTCCGGTGACACCTAACCTTGTAAATTCATGCATAATCACTTCCCGTTGGCTTTATCAAAGGCTCCTTCTTTCAGGCCTTGGGCAATCTACCTTCCAAATGTTGAATAGATATAATAAAGGTCTGTTCTCCATGCTAACTAATGAGTTTAGAATGTATGTATGCCATCTCCATGCTTTTCCCTGTTTGTTTTACTTCTTACTTCTGAAGGGAGGATCCCATCATCCCTATCCTCACCTCCTGTCTTTTTCTATCCCTAGTGTGGTGTGCGTGTCAGAAATAATCAAATGTGGTTATTGATTCGCTGTCGCGGCTATTGATTATGTCAACTATCGTTATGTAATGCCATGTTAGTACATGATGTAATAGGTAAGGGTAGACCAGGGATGTGGGTGAACCTAGGTGTTCAGTAAACTTCAACGAACACCATCATGTGTAACATTACCAGTAATGCGTATGCACATACAAGTAATGTACAGAAACTTAGAACAGAACAAAAAGAAACGGGGGGAGGCAATGATAATTAAAATCACTTTCCGGGAGCGCGTGCGCTGGTTCTCTGAAAAATAGATTATAGATTTACGACCTTCCCTAATGTGTGGCCGAGGGACAGAGTGTGATATCAAGTCAAGAAACCGAAAGATTTACAAGAGTCCCGTAACAAGCTAGTTCGCTAAAAAATGGAAATTCGATTACGAGTACGTAATTCACTCGTTTGGTTTATAAGGCAGCTGGGTGATCAGAGTCACTTCAAGCTAGAGTCCTTTTAAGCTTCGAAATCCCTTGCGCCTATAGGAAAATTAGAAATCGGACTCACAGAATCAAATCAAAATCGAGGTCTTCAAGAAGATTTCTTTGTGGATTCCGGTCTAAACAGCTGTTTTCTCACCCTCTCTCGCGCTTTTGTCGTTGACGCTGATCTAAGTGAAGTCTACGGAGAGTAGATATAGAATTGCCATAGCCTTGAGGATGACCTTGAGGACGACCTTGAGGATGGCGTAACACACTCCCCCGGATATAGCCATGCCATAACCTTGAGGATAACCTCGAGGATGACGTAACACACTCCCGCGGATATAGGTATGCCATAACCTTGAGGATGACGTAACACACCCCATAGCAATGCCATAACCTTGAGGATGATGTAAAACATTCCCGCGGATATAGCCATGCCATAACCTTGA
>NW_023644862.1:0-8440 GCF_015228065.2 Penaeus monodon | reverse complement strand
ATTATATATACATACACAGCACAGTGTATGTGTGTGTGTGTGTTTAAATGTAGCATATTCAAAATACATTTCTATATACACTCACACACAATTTTTATATATAATATATATATTATATATATATTATATATATATTATAATATAAATATATATATTTTATATATACACTCACACAAAAATTTTATAATATTATATATAATATATATATTTTATATAAAATTATGTATATATAGTATGATGTGTGTACAATATATGTAATAAATATATATGGTATAGATACATATATATATATATATAATATATTATATATATATATATATATAATATATATATATATACATAATATATTATACATATATATTTTTTTTTAATTATATGTATGGGTTCTGGGTATGTTATATATATAATTATTATATATATTTATTATATATATATAATAAATTATATATATATATGTGGTGTGGTGTGTGTTGTGTGTGTGTTATACACATATATGTATATAAAATATATGTTTTATATATTTATATATATAATTATATTATATATATATATATATATATTTTGGGATATATATAATATTATATATATGGATATTATATATATTTTATAATATATATAATAATTAATATATATATATATATTACACACATAATACATTTAAATAACATAAAATCATATAAAAATAAAAAACATACATACAAAAACACAACAAACACACAACACACACCACATATGTGTGTTTTTTGGTGTGTGTGTTTGGTGTGCATATATATATACAAATATATATATACAAATGTATATATATGAAGTAACAATAGTACATATAATACAAATATGTTTATATATGAAATTTATATAGATTATGTGATTTATATTGCTATAAATATGAACCATTTTTCATCCCATAACATATAATCTATATAAAAAATAAATGTAATTATTTAATTTAAAATATATAATAATACTTTTATATTTTCAGGTGTATGTAATATTTTTACTCTGTACATATATACGATGTGTGGTCTACCTGTAATCGCTATATAGCTAGTAGTTTTGGACAAGAGCGGGATTCGTTTTGTGATGCCGAAAAAGCGAAAAGTATCGAAGACGCGGCCCGCCTCGCCCCCCTCCTCATGCAAGCGTGGAGAAAAACTGCTCATTTTTACCTCTTTGAGGTTTGCATCCGTGTCAGATCATGACCAAAAAATCGCAGAAAACATGAATTAAATGAAAATTTTTCTGGTTTGGTAAAAAACCCCGGCTATTTTGCCTTTCCGGGGGAATTGGTTTATGGGGCGTTTGCCTCGCGAATTCGCGGGGGGGTTTTCGAATTTTCTTCGATTTTTTTGCATGTGTGCTTTGACATACATGCATACATACATACATACTACATACTAAAAAACATAAACACACAAAAAACACACACACAAAAAAAACCCCAACACACAACACACACACACACCACACACAACACCACACAAAAAACCCAACCCAACCCCACACTCCCCCCTCTCTCCCTTTACCCACCCTATCTATTATATATCTATATATACATATTATACATTATTTTATATACAATTTTCATATATATATACAAACTATACTATAATATATATATATAAAATTTTAATATATATATATATATATATATATTAGATGTATGTAGATAATAATATATATTAATATATATAATAATTATATTATATTATATATTATATAATTTTTTGCATACACCACACACACACACACACACACACACACACTAACGCACCCCCCCGCGCACACACACACACAACACACACCCCACAACACACACACACATTTATTATAAATATATATATAAAAATTAAAATTTATATATATTTTTATATATGTATTTATATTAATATATATATATTATCCCCTCTCTCTCTCTCCCCTTCCTCTCTCTCTCTCCTCTCTCTCTCTCCTCTCTCCTCTCTCTCCCCTCTTTTCTCATCTCTCCCCTTTTCCTCTTTTCCTCTCTCCTCTCTCTCTCTCTCTCTCTTTTCTCTCTTCTCTCTCTCCTCTCTCTCTTCTCTCTCCCTCCCTCTCCCCCAAACAACACACCCCACACACACACATATATAATTATATATATATATATATATATATATATATATTATATTAAAATATATATATATATGTTTTTTATATATAATAGGTTTTTATATATATTTTAATTATATATATATATATATATATATAAAATAATATATTTTTTACATAGGGGGGTGAAAATAAGTATATATATATATAATATATATAAAAATATAATTAAAATAATATAAATTTATAATATACATAATATAATATATATAATTATATTAATATTATAAAATATAAAATAATAATTTATGTATGTTGTAATAATATATGTATGAATACACGACTACACACACACACACACACACAACACACACACAAAACACACACACACACACACACAACACAACACACACACACACACACCCCACCACCACATTATAATATTATATAATTATTATAATAAATATATATATATATATATCCCTCTTTTCCTCTCTCTCGCTCCTCTCCTCTCTCTCTCTCCTCTCCCCTCTTTTCTCTCTCTCTTTTCTTCTCTCCTCCCCCTTTTCTCTCTCACTCACTCACTCACTTCTCTTTTCCTTCTCTCTTCTCTCCTTCCCTTTCTCTCTTTTTTCTCTCTCTCTCTACTCACTCTCTTCACTCCTCCTCTCTCCTCTCTCTCTCTCTCTCTCTCCCTCCTCTCCCCCTCTCTTTCTCTCTTGCTCCCCTTCTCTCTCTTCTCTTCTCTCTCTCTTTTCCTTTCTCTTATCTTTTTATGCCTTTTTTCATTCCCATGTATTTTCGATTCTGAGAATAAGGTTTAAGACCTCCTGGCCGTGATTCCCTTTCCCTAATGACTGTGGAGGGGACAGATAAGTAGGTATATGAGGAACGAAAAGGAAGAGATGGAATCTTTCATCCTTTCCCTTCCTTTTTTCGTTAAATTATAAAACATCATTTAATCACAACCCCTTTCGGAGGAACCCTTTCATTTTTTATCAGTTCCGGCCGAACTCCCCCGCCCCAACCAAGGAAGCGTTTTCTTCCGATTAAACCACTCCGGAGACAGGATGGGGGGGGGGAGAGGGAGGGGGAGGGGGGTTGTCGCCCGAGAGACCAGCCCCCAGTCCCCAGGCACGAGAGGGAAGATGGAAACTCGACTTCCCGGGTTTCATACGACCCCGAGACAATGGCCCTGGACCCCCCAGCCCGACGGGCCCCGGCCTTTTTTTGGGGGGGATGGCCGGGGCGCAATTAACAGGCTGTTTGCATTTTGTGATGTTCTGCGAGGCTAGGTGGGACAAAGGGGGGCTGCGTCCCGGATGTCGGGGATCGGCGGGAATCGATGCGGGGATTTCCCACGGGGTCCTGAGTTGCGGCTCGCTTTTTGCTCTCAGTTTCCTACATGTTTTATACAATCATATATGATATACAAAAAAATAAATTTATATATATATAATATATAATATATAAAATATATAATAATATATAAAATTTTTATGTGTGTGTGTGTGGGTGTGTGGGTGTGTGTGTGGGTGTGTGTGGGGTGCATATATGTGATATATTATATATATGTTATATTATATAATATATATATATAATAATAATATTTTTAATAATATAAAAGTGTGTTGTGGTGTTAATATACATTAATATATATATAAATATATATATAATATATTATACATATATATGTATGATGTATGCTTTTGTCTTTTTTTTTAACGGGGGTTCAGCTGACCCGCCGTGGCACAGCTGATATTTAAATTTGTAGTTTTTCATTGTAATGCTTTGGAGTAGTACGTGGTGGGTCCCCAGTTCCTTTCCCCGGAGAGGCCGGGGTTACCTTTTAGGAACTTCTCTCTTTTTTCCCGGGGTTTGTGACCAGCACTGCTTTGGGGGTTTGGCCACCAAATGGCTAGGAGGCAAAAACGAGGGGAAGTTCCTTTCCCAAAAGGGAACAACGGCCCCCCTGGTGACTCGAACCCTCGAATTCAGATTTTCCGTCGTACAGTGTTTTGGGGTCCGACGCTCTAACCATTCGGCCACCGCGGCCTTTGGGGATCATGGGCTTCCCCTGATTTTTTTTGGCAATTTTAGCTGGGTTTTTTTCATTTTCCTTCCGCCCGGTTTTTTTTTTTATCGAGCACCATCTCTATTTACCCCCAAATGACGGGCTACTTGGCCACCCAGGGAGGCAAGGCAATCGAATAAGTTCCTTGCCGAATGGAAACAACGGCCGGCCGGTGACTCGAACCCCCGAACTCAGATTACGTCGTGACAGTCTTAGTCCGATCCTAACCTTCGGCCCCCAAAAGCCCCATGCATGTGTATGTTGTATAATACATATATAAAATAAAACACACCCCACACAACACACACACACACAATACGCCACACACAAAAAACATAATAATGTGTATGTAAATTGTATGTAATGTAATAAATAATATATATAATATATATATATATAATAAATAATATATTTAATTTAATATATATTTTATATATATATTATAAAATTATTATATTTTTGGGGTTCGGGGTACAAATGGAAAGAAAAGGTAAGATCGGTTTAGTGGCGAAGGATGGTGGGGAGGTCCCGGGCCCAAACATGAGCATACCGTTTTTGATGATGAGTTTTATATATATATATTATATATATATAAAGATATATATAATATATATAATTATATATAAAAATTTTTAATTTGTATGTATATATACAATATTATATATAATATATTATATATTTATATATATTTTTATTAAATATATGGTGTGTGTGTGTGGTGGTGGTGTGTGTTGTGTGTATGTAAAAAACCCTGTTTTGAAAGTAACCTGCATCGGTAGTGTGGGGGTTTTGGGTTCTTGGAGTAGTAGGCAGCTTTAGCCCAATACACTCCAGGTCTCCCCCCAACCCAGAGAACACGCCAGGGCCGATAAAAAATCAAGTGGTATAGGGGGACTCTTTAAGCCTTTGGTTGGAACCCCCTAGAGACGTTCTCCCCATAAAAAAAAATGTTTCAGGGAAAAACAACGGGAACACTCTGACTGACCTTTTCCTTGTATTTGGCAGAAATCTCAGGAAATGGTCGTCAGCCTGGTATGTTAAATGAATTAAAAAAGTAAAAAGTTTATGGAGGGGGAAATGGAAGCCAAAAAAGACCTGTCGAAACAGAGACAAAGATGTGTAATATGATAAAAAAAAAAATTAAAAATTATATATATTATAAAAATTAATATAAAATATATTATATATATATAACAAATATTAAAAAATGTGGTGTTGTGTTGTGTGTGGTGTGTGTGGTGTGTGTGTGGGTGTTGTGTGTTGGGGGTGTGTGTATAATACATATATTTATTGTGTGTGGGGGTTGTGTGGGGGTGTGTGTGTGGGTGTGTGTGTGTGTTCGTGTTTGTGTGGGTGTGTGTGTGGTTGTGTGGGGTTGTGTGTGTGTGTGTGTGGCAGTGCCTCAGTTAAAGGGGCTTTATTGAAAAAATATTTAGAATCCCGTCCCTTTTCCTACAAGCAGGGCGATAAAAAAATCGTTTTAACCTTTGAAAACGCTCTCCGTTTCTATGTGAAGCGGCTGCCGTCATATCCCTAGGGTTTTCAACCTAAGTAAGTTAGCAATATTAGAGAAAGGAAAATTAAAAAAATCTATGAATCAATCCCTCCCATCCCCATTCGAGGCACACAGAATACCAGCCAGGGTTCCCCCCGCAAGAGAAAATAACAAATTCCGTTTTTGGCCCCCCGGGGGTATTGCCATCACGACTGACCCCCGTCTCGCTACCCGCACCTTTTTCAGCGGGAGGGCGTCGGGTTGCATTGTGCTGTACACAAATTTTACTCCGTAAACTTGGGGGAAGGCAAGTCCCTCGCTGTTCCCCTTTCATGCCGGGTGATGGAAAGGGGAAAATAAGGCCCAGAACTTTGCCTGAGATTTTTTCAGGGCGCGCGTGTGTTTACTATGTGCTAACGGTCGTAGCGGCCCCTTTCCCTCTCCATGTGACAAATAGGCTTTATCAATATTCAACGCAGCGAGCAAGAGAGAACAAATTTCATTAATCATTTTTGTGAAAATTGGATGACGTCTGTACTTTTGCGCTCGGTTTCATTGAGTGCGATTGGATTCCCGCGATAAAATTTAAAAAATAAAAAACACGAAAAAAAGGGGAAAGGGTTATGATCACGAATTGGTGGGCTTAACAATAAAATTTTTGGAAGATTTGTCCCAAGAAAATCAAAGAAAGATAACGATAAAAAGAAACAATGAAAAGCAACATAGGAGAACGTCTTTATCGAAGAGGAGAAATGAAAGAAAATAAAAAACGACAAAAATGAAAAAGGACAAACAAGTCAAGATCCCCGAATGTGGAAAACTTCATGAGTGAATATTCCTGCATTTTCCCCTCCCAGCAAAGAAAAAAAAAAGAAAAAAAGGGTTCCCAAATGTATAACTTTTCCGTACAAAGAGGCATTGGGCTTCCCCCCAAACGAAGAATAAAAAAAGCAAAGCATTCCGATGAAGAGAAATCGTATCCTTTCCCTGAAGACAAAAACAAAAAAGCCCAAGAAAGCGAAAGACCCCGGGGCGTAGCACGGGCACCCGCGCCCCCTTCGAACGCGCCTGGCCACCCCCCCCCTTACCCATGTCGATCGGAAAAACCATGCGAGGAACAAAAATTCGACGACGCGTTTCGAGAGCCGCGTTTGGGGGGGCCGCCCCCCGGCCCTGCCCGCGCCGCCAGATCAAAAGCCGAGGAAAAAAGATTTATCAAAGGCGACAGTCGTTGTCCCTTTCCGCCGCCGCCGCCCCCAAGAGCCCAATTGTCGGAAAAAGTAATCAATGATTCCTGCATGCTTTTGGGGGGCCGGGAGAGGGGCCCCCTGATCCTCTCTTTTGCATGATTCGGGGGTATGGGAGGTGATTGCGTGGTGCTACTTATGATGAGAGGGAATTTTCTGGAATGTCAGGCCAGTGTCATCATCGAGGCACTAAGTGGATTCGTTTCACTTTGACTAAAGAATGTAATGAGACAATCCGCTCTTAAATCATAAATTTACCTTGTGCAAAGTTAGGTTTCGTAGCTGTTATGATGCAATGAATACCGGGAAAATTTCAACAGGACGCAATATATAAACACACAAGAGCAGATGTGCGTGTATAAACGCATATACCTACATATGTGTGCAAAACACACACCACACATACACACAACACAAACACACACACACACACACACACACACCACACACACAACAAACACACACACACACACCACCACACACACACAACACACACACACACACACACACACACACCCCACACACACACACACACAACACAATAATATATATAATATATATATATAATATATATATATATATATATATAACATATATATATATATATATAAATTATATATATAATATATATATAATATATATAAAATATAGATGTGTGTGTGTGTGTGTGTGCGAGTGTGTGTGTGGTCGTGTGTGTGTGTGTGTGTGAGTGTGTGTGTATATATATTATATATTATATATATATAAAATATATATATAATAATATATAATATATGGGGTGTGGTGTGGTGTGTGTATGTGTGTGTTTTGGGGGTGGGGGGCGTGTGTGTGTAGTATGTATAAAAAGGTATTAATGACAATTTAATATCTCACAATACATGTCATTTATACATTGTCACATGAATACGGTTCCATATATATATAAAATATAAAATATATATATAATATATATATATATATATATAATAATATTATATATATACATACATAATATACATACATTTTATTAAATATATATATATATATAATATATATATATATATATAAAATATATATATATTATACATATGTGTGTGCGTAGTGTGTAGACAACCCATTATTAAGTCTGTCAGAATGAGCATCAAAACCCATCTTTCACATCAGTCAGAAACATCTCCGACCCCTCGTAGAATAACTCTCTCGGGGGTAAATCCTCAGACCCAGGTCCCCCCAACAAGCATCCAGAGACTGACCCTCGCCTAGGATTTTCCCTAATATATCATTACGAAAAAAAAAAATCGGCATTCTCGGCCACACACATAGACCTGGGGACGATGGCTTCATCATGGGGTTTGTAAGGTGAGCGAGGGATATAATTCATGGTAATTTTTTGTTGCATGTAAACCTCTGTCTTGCCTTTAATTAAGAGGCCAAGTAGGGAGACTGGGACTTCGGAAGCGCCTCGAAATCTGGTCAGAAACTGGTCATTCATTAGATAATAAGGGTCATATTTTGTTATTTACGATTTCCTTGGGATCACTGTTCTGTTATTAAGGATTCAAAGTGTTAATTTGGTGT
>NW_023644861.1:0-8440 GCF_015228065.2 Penaeus monodon | reverse complement strand
TAATTTTCGGGGCCTAAACATGGACCTACACTGTTGACGCGGCAGATAATTTTAAATAATCAATCAATCAATCTTGCTTCGGTGGATACCTAGTGTTTCAGGACACAGGTCCTCGTTCATATAGATTTTTGTCCCGGCGAGCTTGCGGCAATCCTGCAGCATGGCTTCGCGGTCCTGGAATCTGCTTCCCTTCTTAGTGAACTCTTTCTAGGTCAGGATTCACGTTGAAATGTTTGCGAAGGAAACTGAGTGACCTTCAAGTGAAATTGCTGCCTGTTCTCGTTCTTGCCTCAGTACTCGCTGCAAATTACTGATGGTTTCGTTGAGCGATGTCTTCTGTACCTCCATTAGCGAGATCACATCGCTTCGCATGATGGTCTTGGGGCTGGCGAGGCGCTGGCCGCTACTGCTCGGTGGCTTCATTGCGTATCGGCAGAGGGAGGCGTGGCGTAGGCAGTAACAAGTGCGAGAGCGCGTCGGACGGCGGGAGAAAGGCAACAAATCATAAGCTGTGGTGGTAGTGGCGGGGAGGGAGGGGGGGGGGGTTAAACAAGCTCCTTGTTGAAACGAGGCAGGCGAGTCACTGTAGGTCAGACGAGTTCACCGAAAATTTCAGTGCTCATGCGCAAACTCGATTTCAAAATTTGAGGGAGGGTGGCATCTCCAATTCTAAGTCCCCTGAACGAACAAAGGCCAAAGACCACACCAACGGATGCATTGTAGTCTTAAGTCACTCATATTATCTAATTTTGCTGCGTTCTATTGCTGCTTCCGTTAGAAATCAGGCAAAACTAGCGAAGCAGTAGCGACTGTGCCAAGCCCTCCCACCGCAGCAAGGCAGCAGGGGGGGGGAGAGAGAGAGAAGGCAGACTACGGGTACGAGGGAATCAATCCTGTGAAAACGAAGATTAACAAAAACTTGGCTGTTGGCGGAACTAAAGTGTAAATGTATATATGGATGTCTAAGGAGAGAGTTTATGTAAAAAAAAATTATGTAAAAACAAATATATATAAATATGAAATTAAGATACGGTGTTGAGACAGCACATACAATAGACATAGGGAGAAAAAACGTATGATACTGATGAAGAGGAAAGTTCCAATATCATTATGCATGATGTTTTGCAATAAACCCAAAACGGAAAAAACAAAAACGTTTCAATGTTTTGCCCAAAAAGAAAGGAAAAAATATTGAAGAATTGATTTTGAAAAAAAATTCCTTTTTTAACAGATCAAAAAATAGATAAAAAAATTATATAATAGATATAATTATGGATTATAAAATACTGGTAAAAAGAATAAAATGTAAAATTTTTTTTATTTAAAATTAAAAAAAGATATAAAAAAAATTGAAAAATTTTAAAATTTGGGAAAAAATTTTTTCCAAATTTTTCAAACAATATAGATATAAAAAAAAATTAACAAGTGTTTTCCAAACCTGGGCTGGTGAGAATATTCCATGGTATTAGGAACCCTTGAAAAAAAAATTTTTAAAAATAATTTAACATCTCTCCTTCGCCCAATTTAAACAAAAAAGTGGATTTTGGCAACTCTAGATCTAAATTATTCCAAAGTTTTGGAAAAAAACATGACAAAAAGGGTGAAAACCCGGGGAAAAGATAAGAATAAAATAAAAGGGTCGCTATAAAAAATATCAGCCATGAAAATGAAAACAAAAAAAAAGGGAAAATCAGAGTTTTCAGTCCCCGGGGTCAGGGTTGTCAAAAATGTTCATGATACTTTTTATATCTTTTAATATTCCCAAACGGGCCATGAAGTAAAAAAATCAAGATAACTGTGAAGTAAAAACGTTTTTGACAGTGATAAAAACCCAATATGGATGATTTAAAAAATTCGCAAAAATTTTAATGCTTTCAGTGAATTTTTCATATTTTTTTTTTTTTTTAACAAATTTGGAACTTTTTGAAAACATTTAATAACTGTGCAAAATCCGTTGTGTGTGTGGGGGTGTGGTGTGTGTGTGTGTGTGTGTGGTGTGTGTGTTTTGTGTGTGTGGTGTTTGTGGGGTGTGTGTGTGTTGTGTGTGTGGATTCTTCTTATGTAATATATAAAAATATATTATAAAATATATATATAAAATTTATATTATTATATATATATATTTATATATATTTTATCCACACAACACAAACACAAAACAAAACCCCAACACCCACACACATATAATATTATATAAATATATTTATATTATATATTAATATTTTTAAATATATATATATATTATATTTGGGGAAAATTGGGTTTTCTTTTTAAATTTGGGAAATTGTTTTAGTCTCGGGTTAAATCAAAAACATAATTCTCCGCATACATTCATTACACTCCAAAAATTTTATAGCATTTCACACAAAATTTTTTCCCACTTAAATTTTTTCCATTTTAAAACAAAGATCATAGTTTTTTTTTAATTTTGGGTTCCTTTTCCCCTGCTTTCCGTTGACTCCTTTTCTGCCACACTCTAGACAGGAAAAGGATAGGGAAAGGGGGAAATAAAGGCCCCCTCTCCGGGCCCGGGCCCCTTTGGGGGGAGGTGGGCCCCCCTATATGGAATGAACCCCCCAAAATTAATTAACTTTTACGTCATTTCCCTAATTCTAGGAAAAATTTTAAAAATTTACTACAAATTGAATCCAAAAAAATAAAGTCAATTTTTCCCGTCAACCCCGTGGGAAAATGGGGTTCACCATGTATGGAGGCCAAGAGCAATAAACGAGACAATGAACCCCCAAACTTAGGGGCCACTTTGGCCATGTCAGGAATGGCCACGCCCCCGAACCATTTTAAACCTTGCCACTGAACGAAACTAAAAACCCCCTGAAAACCAAAAACCCATCTACTGTCCAAATTTGCGAGTCCCCTGCTTTTTTTGTCGACAATCTTGCTTTTTTAGCGATTTTTTAAATACATAATGGAACTTTTCCTCCACATATATAATAGGTATAATGTATATAAAATTTTTATAAAAGGATATATATTTTATTAATATATATATAATATATATAAAATAGGATATGTATAATATATAAAATGTATTATTTTTATTTTTAATTTATATATTAAAATATAAAATATAAAATAAATATGTTTTGGGTGTATTTTGGTGGGGGGTGTGTGTGGTGTGGCGTGTGTGGGGTGTGTGTGTGTGTGTGTGTGTGTGGGGGTGTGTGGGTTTTGTGTTTGGGGTGTGGTGTGGGGTTGTTTTGGGGGTGTGTGTGTGTGTTTTTTTTGTTTTGGCCCTTTTTTCGTTTGGGGTTTTTAAAAAAACCCCTTTTTCCTATACATGTATATATATTTTATATATATATATTATTAAAATTTTAAAATATATATTATATATTATTATATATATACTATTTTTTATGTTTAAAAAATGTTTATAATTTTTATATATTAAAAAATAAAATTTTTGTAAAATATACAATTATACACTGTTTGAGCCGCCTGGTCACACCCATGATATTTAAATTGTAGTTTTAAATGTTGTGTTTCCTTGGAGGAAATACGTGGTAGGGCCCCCAATTTCCTTTCCACGGAGAGGGGCGGGTGTTCCCTTTTTAGGTAACCCTTTCTTCTATTTTATCCGCCGGGGGAGCAGCCCCTGATTTGGGGCTGGTTTTGCCCACCCGGGTGGCTAGGTAGGAAATCGAGGTGAAGTTTCCTTTCCCCCAGGGGAAAACACCCCGGGCCCGGGTGACTCGAACCCTCGAACTCAGATTGCCGTCGGGGACAGTTTTTAAAGTCCGGGGCCCCCCCTATATATACACAATATATAAAATATACATACCCAATTTTCGTGTAAAATACCATTTATATATTATATATTATAAAATATATTATATAATAATATATATAAAATAATATAGGTTTGTGGTGTGTGGGGTGGTGTTGTGTGTGTGGTTTTGGGTGTTTTGTGTGTTTGTGTGTGTGTGTGGGTGGTGCGTGGGGTGTGGGGTGGGGTTGTGCGTGTGTGTGTGTTGTGTGTGTTGTTGTGTGTGTGTGTAATTAAAATTGATATAGACAAAACCCCAAAACACACATTAGGGTAAAATATATATAAAATATATATATATATATATATAAATATTTATAAATATATATATATATATATATATTTAAAACATATAATTTTATATAAAACTTACATATATATGTAAAATAAAATGGAAAAAACACTTCCGTGGGAAGAAAAAAAAAACCCACAATGAAAAAAACTTAGATTTTTTGAAAATGAAAACCTTCGGGTTTCAAAATCTACCGGGATTTCAACTTCAAGTCTGAAGGGGGAAAAAGGTAGTGGTATTGAGATTTGCAAAAGTTTTTGGGGCTTCGCCGGGCTTTTCACTTATGGCCGGGGGGCCTGGGAAAGGAAGAAGGGAGCATAAAAGGGGAGAGAGGAGAGGCAAGCGGCCCAAAAAGGGCAGGTGAGGACAGACGATCGGGGGCAAAGGGAGGTCACATCAGGTCGGAGGATCGGATGGAATATGCGGGCCCGGGGGCCGGCCCTAAGGAGAAAGCAGAGGAAAGTGGGAAGCGAGGGGAAACTATCGCAGGAGAAAAAACCCTTTTCAATTTAAATTAGGCAGCCGCTTTATTTTGGGATTTTCCCCCAGTTTTCGGGCGTGGGAAAACCCGTGGGAAAGGAAAAACAAAAAATTCGCGCCCCTGGGAAAAAACCTCCGGGACCGTCCCCAAAAATTTTTGAAAAGGCAAAAGAGGGCGTTTTTGTTGTTTTACCCCGGATACAGCGTTCTTGTTTGCGGGCAGACGCTAGGTGAGACCCGGCCCCCCTGCGGAGATAGGTCACCTGGGGGATTTTGATCAGCCTGCCCTTGAGGGGTGAAGAGGGCGACGGAGAGAGTTTGTCCCCCCTTAAAATATAGGGGCCCGGTTTAAAGGGCGGGCAGGTGAGAAATCTCTTTAGGAGGATTGTGGGAGAAGGCACGCCCTGCCCTGGATAACGCGAAAAATTTATGAGGATTCCCCCGAAATTTGGGGAACAACGACCAGGAAGTCGACCCCTCCATCCAGGGACGGGGTCACCCATGCGGAGGGCGCGGAGGAACAGTGAGGGGGCAAACCCCCTTTTCTTTACAGGGGAAATAGTAAGAGAAGAAGTGTCAGTACATACCACTTGCTCGGTACCTTTTTATGGAGAAGGAAAAAATGGCAGCAGAGGGGATGAATAGGGGGTCCAAAAAAGGGAGCTTATTGTCCCACCTCCCATTTCCCCCTTTAAACAGATGGGGGGAGAGGGGAGTTTTAAACTGCGTCAGGAAATCCGGGGAAAAGGGGGGAGAGCCAAAGGGCAAATCCTCAGCCCCGACCGACGGAGAAGGGAGATGGGGAAAAGGGGGAAGCCCCAAAATCAAAGGGAAATTTCCCTGTACAGGTTTTCCAAGACGGAGAGAGGGGAGAGCCCCCGGCAACACCGAACGGGCTGGAATAAAAAAGCGGGCCCTCCCTTTTCCCCTTCAGACCCGAAGATGGGGAAACCAGGGGGATTTCGAAATCTCATTTTCAAAAGTCAGTTTTTTTATTTTTTTTTTCTACCATATATGTACATATATATATTATATTATAATATATATAATATATATTATATATATAAATATATATTATTAAATTTGGGGTGTGTGTGTGTGGGGGTAAGTATATACATATATTGTATAAATTTTATAATTTCATCATAAATAATATATTTTATATATAAAATATATATTATATTATATATATATTTTATTTAAAAAGTCTATGTGTGTGTATATATATATATATATATATTAAATATATAATATATATTATATATTAAATTTTATATATATAAAATTTATAGTACACACACACACACACCCACACACAAACACACACACACACAAACACAAACACACACCCCCACACAACCCCCACCAAAAATATTTTAATATGTCCCATTTTACACAATATGTATGTTACATTACTGTATTACACACACAATTTTTAAAATAAATATATTTATATATTTTTATATAATATATATATATATATTAAAATTATATTTTGTGAGGGAATTATGTTTTATAAAAAACAAAATAAAACACCACACACACACACACCCCAACAACCCCAACACACACACCCACACAAAACACACCACACCACACACACACAAAACACCACGGCCCCGCCCACACACACCCCACCCCACCCCCCACAAAAAAAACACACCACACACACACACACACCCCACACACAAAACCCCACACACCACGCACGCACACAACCCCCACACACCCACACACACATGCACACGGCCCCGCACACCACACCCCAAAACAAACACACACACACACCACATAAACCAACACCATAAAAAACCCCCAAATCAAACACACGCACAAACCCCACACACACACACACACACACACAAAAACCACCACACAAACACCACAAAACACACACAAAACACACCACACAATAAATAAATATATATTATATATATATAAATATATATTATAAAATTTTATATAATATAAAACTTTAAAAATACCCCACACACACACATACCGCACACAAACACCCACACACCACACACCACACCAACACACACACCCCCACACACACCACACAAAAACATTATAAATATTTTTAATTAATAATATATATATATATTTTTAATAATATTATAATTATGTTGTATATATATTAATATTATATATATATAAATAAATAATATATTATTTTATATATATATATAACAATAAACATATATATATATATATAATATATATATATATATATATATATATATTAATATATATGGGTGTGTGTGTGGGTGTGTTTTGTGTATGTATAACATATATATGTATAAAATATAATACATACTACATATATATATATATATTTTAATTATATAATAATTTTTATTTTTTATATTAAGTCTTGTGTGTGTATATATATATTTTATATATTTATATATATAATATATAATAAAATATATATATATATAATTATATATATATATATTAAACACACACACAAACACACACACACACACACACCAACAAAACAAAATTATATATATAATATATATAATTATATAATTTTAATATATAAAAATTTTATATATATATATAAAATTATATTTATGTATAATTACATATATACAAAATAGTATGACATTTAATGTAATACACAACATAATATAAATATAAATATATAAAAATATATATAATATATATAAATATAATATATAAAATATATATTATATTATATGAGAATTAGTTTATAAAAAAAACCATACACACACCAACACCACACACCACAACACAAAACACCAACACACACACAACACACACACACAACACACGCACGCAACACCACACACACACAACAAAAACATGCACACGCGCGCAAACACACCACACCCACACACACACACACGCACACCATAAAACACACACACAAAAACACACCAACACCGCACACCACACACACACACACACACACACACACACACCACACCACACACCACACACCCCATATATATATATAATATATAATATAATATATCTATATTATATATATATTTTAAAAACATATACATACACACCCACACACACTCCACGCCCACACACACCCCCACACCACACACACCCCCCCACCACCACACACACCCCCCCCCCCCCCCCCCCCCCCCCCCCCCCCCCCCCCCCCCCCCCCCCCACACACACACATATACATATTATATATATATATATATATAATATATTTTTATAAAAATAATTAAATATATATTAATAATAGATAATTAATATATATATAATTATAATATATATATAATAATTATAATATAATATAAAATATAAATATAATAATATATATATATTATATTTAAATTTATATATAATAAAAATATGTGTGGGGGTGTGGGTGTGGGTGTGTGTGTGTGGTTTTGGGGGTTTGATAATATATATAAATATATATATAATAAAAAATAAAAATAAAATATATATATAAAATTTGTTGTGTGTGGTGTGTGTGTGTGTGTTTGTGGTGTGTGGGGGTGGTGTGGGGGGGTTTGTGTGTGTTGGGGGGGTTGTGTGGTGTGTGGGTGTTTGGGGATTAATAATTTATATATATTTTATATATAATAATTATATATATAATATATTACAAATATATACATAAATATAATATATAATATAATATATAATATATTATACATATATAAAAAAAAATTATATAATATATATATATATTATAATATAAAATATAATATATAATATATGTTGTTGTGGGTGGGGGGTGTGTGTTGGGGTGTGTGTGTTGTGTGTGTGTGTGGTATGATAAACACACACACACACAACACACACACACACACACACACCCCACACACACACCACACCCCCAAAAATTATATATATAATTTAAATATTTTATATAT
>NW_023644860.1:0-8441 GCF_015228065.2 Penaeus monodon | reverse complement strand
TAACTCAATAATTGCAATAATAATGATAACAATTGCAAAATGATGAAATAATTGCAATAATGATGATAATGATGATGATAATGCTGTAATGATGTAATGATGATGATAACGATAATATGTGATTCATTATGGTGATGATAATAACAGGAATTGTAATATAATATAAAAAGTATAGAAAAAATTCCAAAGTCGAAAAGCGGAAAATCTAGAAATATATTTTGAAGTATATCAAAATGAGTTTTTTCGATTCTTGGTGATTTGGAATTATTAGGGTTATATTGATAATATATTACCGAATTTATTATATAAATAATATATAAATTGAAATAATAAATTTTATATATAATTAATATTATTATATATTATTATATATTATTATTATTATATTAATTATTATTATTATTATTATAATTTATTATTATATTATTTATTTAATATTAGTATTATTGCAATAAATTATTATAAACTGTAATAATAACAATAATAATAATAAGTATAATTATATAATATGTAGTGGTTATAATATTATTATAATTTATTATTGTTATTGTTATCATATTATTATTTGTATGGTAATATAATTGCAAAAATATATATATAAATAGATAATAATGAATAATAAATTAATATAATATAATAATTATAAATGATGATATAGATTATCATTATAATATAAAGGTATAATAATATTGAAAAATAAAATGAAAATAATGAAATATTTGAAATGCATAATGAGATTTTATATAATATGCAAATAGTAAAAGATAAAATTAAAAGAATGATTTATAAATATAAAAATGAAAAAAAGATTTTGATACTTGGAATTAATAATAATATAATATTACCAAATATTAATTATTCAAATATGATATTAATATATATAATAATTTTAATATTGAATTATTATTATAATTATATATATATATATAATATATATTTATTAATATTATATATATTAATATTTATTTATATATTATTTAATTATTATTATATGTATATACTTATAATATGATATAATTATATAATAATAATTAATGTATATATTATTAGTAATTATTATTTATAAATTTATTTACTGTATTAATTGTAAAATAATATTAAGTAATAATTAATATAAGTAAATAATATATATATAATAATTATATAATAATTAATTATGTGTATAATAATTATATTATATATGTGTATTAGTATATTGAAAATAATATATAAATAATAATAAATGATAAAATTGAATAATGATGATAATAATAGAATATGTGATAATATATGAATAAATGATATAATGATGATGATAACGATAATAATGATGATAATCATGGATAATTGATGAAATAAAGGAATTGTGATCCATATATATATACAAAATGGTATAAAAAAACATTCCCAAAAAGTCGAAAAAGATGGAAAATCTAGCGAAATTAGCTTTAATATATATAAATGATTTTTATTTTATATTATTATTAGATTATATATATTATTACAATTTATATATCCAATAATTATTAATAATGAAATAAAGAATTATAATAATAATATATATTATAATTATATAATGATAATATATGAATAATCATGATAATGATGAATAATAACAGGAATGTGTCATAATAAATAAAAAAGGTATAAAAACATTCCCAAAAGTCAAAAGTAAATTAAAATTACTTTTGAGATACTCCAAAATGATTTATTTGTATTCGCAATATTAGGTAATAAGATAATAATACAAAATGTATTATTATAACAATTTGATTTAATAAGGGTATAAAAATTTGTATAATTATTATTATATATTATTATATATTCCATATATATTATATATTGATTATCATTTATATGATAATAATTATAAGATATGCCAATAAATCATTAACTAATAATAACAATAATGATGAATAAGTATAAGAATATAATAATCATGATATGGTATATATATAGATTGTTATTATATATATAATTATGAAATAAAATTACAAAATGCAAAAATATATTTAGCAAATAACTTACAGTAATAACATACAATAAGATAATGATATAATATTTTTTAAATTCGTATTATTATTAATAATTTATATATTACCATTTGGTATTATATATACAAAATATTACTAAAAGTAAATTCAAAAGAATTGATAACATTAATTAATTAATTATTATATAATTATTGTATATTATTATAATTATATATAATTATTATATTATTATATTTAATATAGATATCATAATAATCTATATATGATAATAAACAAAATTGTCAATAATAATATAAAAGGTAAATAATAATCATGCAAAGTGATAAGTGTAAATTAGAATATTGTTTTGATATATATTAAAAGTTTTCGATTATTGATTTCGCAATTAATTAGGTAATAATAATTAATATAACAGAATTTATTAAATATAACAATAATGATAAAAGTGAGAATAAATTTTGATTATTTGAATATTTATTATTATTATTATTATTATTATTATTATTTTAAGTATTAGTATTATTGAAAAATATTATATTAATTCTTAAAATTGCAATAATAAATATTAAATTAATAATAAATAATTAATAATTAGATAATAATATGATATGTGTATAATATAATATTATATAATATTTTATTTATATATATATTGATGATAATAAGGAATGTGTCCATATAATATAATAAGTTATAAAGTAAAAATTCCCATAAGTCAAAAATCTAAGAAAATAAAAAATATTAATTTTGTAGTATTTAATTACGTTTTATATATTATTGTTGATTTTAATTATTGGTAAAAATGATATATATTAACTAATAATTGTAATAATATAAAATTCAAAATGATGATATAATGCAGAATAATAATGATGATGATAATATATTAAATATTATATGATGATATAATAATTATATTAATATATATGTGATTAATATATTGTCTATTAATATATAAGTATTATAAAAATTCCAATAAAAAACGGAAAACTTAGAAAAATATAACTTAAAAGTATACTCAAATAATTTATTCTTCATGGTTTGTCTTTATTAGGTATTATATGTTATTATTACAGATATTATTATTTACTGTAATATGAAATGAGAATAAATAGAATTTGATAACATTGAAATTATAATTATAATATTATATATATTAATATTATTATAATATTACTTATTATTGTTATTATTATTTTTACTAATTATTATTTTGCCATTAAATTATTCAAAATTAATAAACAATAATAATAAGTATAAGAATAATAATATTGATATGATGTTATAATTTGTTATATATTAATTGTATGATATTATTGATATATATGTAAAAATAATAATAATCATATAAAATGATGATAATAACAGGAATTTGTATATATAATATAAAAATGGTATAAAAAAATTCCCAAAAGTGAAAAAGGGAAATCTAGCGAAATATAGCTTTTGAGAGTATACTCAAAAATGACGTTTTTCGTTTTTATGGTGATATCGGCAATTATAGGGTAATAATGAATAAATACAGATGATGTAATATAAACAATATGATGATAAAAAGTGAGAATAAAAGAGAATTGTTGTAACATTTGAATATATTAAATTATATTAAATTATTAAATTAAAGGAATTATATTATATTATTATTATTATTATTTTTATTATTGATCTTAATATTAGTAATATTGCCAATAAATCTATTATAACTGTAAATAAAACAATAATAATAATGATAAAGATAATTAATAATAATTGTAGTGTTATAATATTATTAGTATTATTATTTTAATTTTATTTATTATTATATTATTATTATTATCTTATTATTATAATTATATTATACTTAATTAATAACAATAATAATATATATAAGATAATAATAATATGTTCAATAACAATTCATAAGTTATAAGTATCATAATAATAATGTAGTGGTTATATATTGTTATTAGTATTTATTATTGTTATATTACATTATTATTATTTGTACTGGTAGGTGTAATTGCAAAAAAAAAAACTAATTATTTTTAAACGTAATAATTACAGTAATAACGTAGATAATTAAGATAATGATATAAATAATTTATTATAAAATCGTTATTATTGCTATTATCTTTGTATTACTATTATATTGTTGTGGTTATTAGTATATTGCAAAATATGATACTATAACTCCAAAATGAATAATAATGATAACAATTGCAATATGATGATAATAATTGCAATAATGATGATAATGATGATGATAATGATGATAATGATGATAATGATGATGATAAAACGATAATAATGTGATAATTCATGATAATGATGATGATAATAACAGGAATTGTGTCCATATATTAATAAAAAAAGGGTATAAGAAAATATCATTCCAAAAGTCGAAAAAGCGCAAAAATCTAGCGAAAGATAGCCTTTTGAGAGTAAACTCCAAAAAAGACGTTTTTTCGATTTCTTTGGTTGATGTCGGCCAATTATTAGGGTAATAATGATCAATTACCCAGAATGTATTAATTCATAACATAATGAGGATAAAGTGAAAATAAAGAGATTTAAACATCTGAATATTATTAAAATTATTATTATTATTATTATTATTAAATTATTATATTATTATTAGATTATTATTATTAAGATTATTATGATGATTATTACTATTATCTAAAATTTAGTATCATTGCCAAAAAAATCGTATTATATCTGTAATAATAACAATATAATAATAAGAATAAGATAATAATAATAAGCTAGTGGTTATAATATGTTATTAGTATTATATGTTATATTATACACTATTAATTATTTGTAATGGTTAGTATAATGCAAAATAATTATTATAACAGTAATCTAATTACAGTAATAACGATTACTAATTAAAGATAATGATTACATAATTATTATGAAATCGTTAGTATGATTTGATTATTATTGTTACTTACTATTAGTATGTTGTGGTTATTAGTTATTATCAAAAATATTACTCATAACTCCAATAATTGCAATAATAATGATAACAATTTGCAATAAAGATGATAATAATTGCAATAATGATGATAATGATGAGGATAATGGATGATAATGATGATGATAACGGATTTCATAAATGATAATAATCATGATAAGATGATGTAAAACAGGAATTGTGGTCCATCTATAATATAAAAAAGGTATAAGAAAAAAAAACATGCCAAAGTTCGGAAGAAGCGGCTAAATCTAGCGAAATATAGTCTTTTCAGAGTATACTCCAAAATGACGTTTCGATTTCTTGGGATTTCGGAAATTATTAGGGTAATAATGATAAAATTACCAGACAGTGTATTGTAATCATAACAATAATGATGATAAAAATTGAAGAATAAAGAGAAGTGACAACATTTTGATATTATTAAATTATTATTATGATTAGTTTATTATTATTTATTATTATTATTTTTATTATATTATTATTATTATTATTACTATTATTATATTAGTATTTACTAAGTATCTAAATTATTAGTATCATTCCCAAAAAAATCTATTATATCTGTAATAATAACAATAATAATGAATAAGTTATAAGTATAATAATAATAATGCTAGTGGTCTATAATATTGTGATTAGTATGAATTGTTTTATATCATTATATTATTTGTACTGGGGGCTATAATTGCAAAAATAATTTTAATTTATAACCGTAATAATTACAGTAAATAACGATACTAATTAAGATAATGAGATAAAATAATGATGTATAAAATCGTTATATGTTATTATTATTGTAGTACTATTATTATTGTTGTGAGTTATTCTTATTATTGCAAAAAAGAATATACTAATAACGCCAATCATTGCAATAATAATGATAACAATGCTAAATAAGATAATAATAATGCAATAATGATGATAAGATGATGATAATGATGATAATGATGATAATGATGATGATAACGATAATAATGATGATAATCATGATAATATGATGATAATAACAGGAATTGTGTGTCCATATAAATTATAAAAAAGTATAAGGAAAAACACATTCCAAAGGGAAACAAGCGGCAAAATTTAGCGAAATATTAGCTTTTGAGAGTATATCCCAAAATACGTTTTTTCGAGTTTTGGTTGATTTCGAAAATTATTAGGGTAATAATTATAATAATTACAAGAATTGTATTTAATACATAACAAAATGATTACACCAAGTGAGAATAAAGAGAATTTTGATAACATTGAAATTATAAAATTATTATGTATTATTATTTATTAGTATTATATTATATTATTTTATTATTATTTATATATTTTATTAATTATTATTTATATATTATCTTAATATTAGTATCATTGCCAAAAAATCTATATATCTGTAATAATAACCATAATAATAATAAGTATAAGATAATAATAATAATGCTAGTGGTTATAACATTGTTATTAGTATTATTATTGTTATGATTATCATTATTATTATTTGTTACTGATAGTATATTGCCAAAAATAAATTATTATAACAGTAAAAATTTACAGTAATAACGATACTAATTAAAGATAATGAATAAAAATTATTATAAAATCTTATTATTGTTATTATTATTTTTATTACTTATTATTATGTTGTGTTATTAGTATTATTGCAAAAATATATATTTATAACTCCAATAATATGCAATAATAATGATAACATTGCAAAAAATGTTTGATAATAATTGCAATAATGATTGATAAGATAAAATTAATGAGATAATGATGATGATAACGTTTAATAATGATGATAATCATGATAAGATGATGATAATAACGGGAAATTGTCCATATATAATATAAAAAGGTATAAGAAAAACATTCCCAAAAGTCGAAAAAGCGGCACAAATCTAGGAAATAAGCCTTTTGAGAGTATACTCCAAAATTACGTTTTTTCGATTCTTGGTGATTTCGCAATTATTAGGGTAATAATTTTAATTAATTACCAAAATGTAAATCAAAAACAATAATGATGATAAAAGTGAGAATAAAGAGAATTTTGATAACATTGAATATTTTTAAAAATATTATATCTTTATTATTAATTATATTATATTATATCATGTATTTATATTATTATATTATTTATTAAATTATCTTAATTAGTACATTGCCAAAAAATCTTATATCGTAATAATACAATAATAATATAAGTATATGTATAATAAAATTTAATGCAGGGTTTATATATTTATTATATAATTATTTTTAAATTTAAATCATTAATTATTATTGTACTGTAGTATAATTGAAAAAAAATTTATTATAACAGTAATAATTACAGTAAAAACGATATAATTAGATAATGATATAAATAATATTATTAAAATCTTTTTTATTGTTATATTATTGTTTTAATTATTGTTGGGGTTAAGTATTATTGCAAAAATAATACATAACTCCAATAATTGCAATAATAATGATAACAATTGAAATTAATTTTGATAATAATTGCAATAATGATGAAAATAAAGGATGATAATGATGATAATGATGATAATGATGAGATAACGATAATAATGATGAATCATGATAAGATGATGATAATAACAGGAATTGTGTCCATATATAATATAAAAAGGTATAAGAAAAACATTCCAAAGTCGAAAAGGCCAAAATCTAGCGAAATATAGCCTTTTCAGAGTATACTCAAAATAAACGTTTTTGATTTTTGGTGATTTCGGAATTATTAGGGTAATAATGATATAATACCAGAATGTATTAATCATAACAATAATGATGATAAAATAGAATAAGGAAAATTTTTGGGAACATTGAATATTATTAAAATATATTTTTAAATTATTATTATTATATATTATTATTATTATATTATTATATATTATTATATTTTTATTATTTTAATTACTAATTATTAGTTATTGAAAAAATTAAAATTGTAAAAATAAAATAAATAAAAGTAAAAAAAAAAAAAAATCTATTTATAAATTTTATATTTTATATTTTTATTATATTATTTATTTTTATTTATATAATTGAAAATAATTTTAAAATAATAATTAAAAATAAAAACAAATTAAGTAATATATAAAATTAATATAAAATGTATTATTTTATTTTAGTTTATTTTTTTTGTTTTTTGTTTTTTCAAAAATTTTTTAAAAATTCCTAATTGCAAAAAAATATAAAAATTAATAATAGAAAAATAATAAATTAATAGATAATTTTATAAATGTTAAAATGTATATAAGTAAAATATATTTTTGTAAAATAGAATAATAAAAAAATTTTAATTTTAATAAAAAAAATAAAAAAAAAATTTCCCAAAAGTGAAAAAGGGCAAAATTGGAAATTAGTTTTAGAGTATAAAAAGATTTTTTGTTTTTTTGGTATTTGGAATTTTAAGGGGAAAATGTAAAAAATAAAAGAAAAAACATAAATAAAAAGGGAAAAAAAAGGAATTTATAGTTTTTAAATTTAAAATTTATTTTAATTTTTTTTTTTGG
>NW_023644859.1:2500-8442 GCF_015228065.2 Penaeus monodon | reverse complement strand
GGCGGTTTAAGTTTGAAACAAATTTTATTCTAAAAAATCATGCATTGTTTTGGAAAAATATTAGACTATGAAAAATCTGAAACATTCATGTGTCTTTACATATTTGAAACAATTCAGAATTTTCATTTTTTCTAAGCATGTATTAGAGAGGAGACAGACAGACAAACAGGCAGACAGACAGACAGACAGACAGACAGACGCGCAAACATATATATATATATATATATATATATATAATATATATATATATATATATATATATATAATATATATATATATATATATGTGTATATAATATATGTATATATATATATATATATATATATATATATTTTATATATATATATATATAATATATATATATATATATATATATATTATAAAATTTATATATTATATATACACACACACACTTATAGCCCCACACCACCCCACACACACACACACAAAACACACACCACACACCACACACCACACACACACACACAACACACACACCATATATATATAAAATATATATTATAAAATATATTATATATATATTATAATATATATATATTTATATTATTATAAAAACGAGAGAGGCGAAAGTCCAGAGAAGAGAGAGAGAGCATCTGTACGTGAGCGTACTGCATCTGTGAAAGCATTATTTTAATTTTTCCCTCAGCAAAGCTTCGACAGAATTTTAAACAGATTAGAAGCAGTAAGTAAAAAATATATGTCATTTAAAAAAATTCTAATCGTTTCTCGTAGGTGAGTAAAGACTGTCGTTCTATCAACCCTTTCAGGGGTTGCAAAACTATAATTCATTATGTTTCACGAACAAACCTTAAGTCTCTGATTCTCCTTTTGACAGGGACTCTTTGAACAATGACCTCAGTCATGAAATAGGAGGTTGGGAACATAGAGGTATAACAACATAAGCTGAGAGAAATGGTTTTGGAAGTGTGTGTGTGTGTGGTGCGTGCGTGCGTGGTGCTAGCGTTGCGTGCGTGTGTGTGTGGGTGTGTGTGTGGTTGGTGTGTCGTGCGTGGTGTGTGGTGTGTGTTGTGTGTGTGTGTGTGTGTGTGTGTGTGTGTGTGCGTGTGTGCAACTTATTTGGAATTATTCTTTATGGTACTGTAACTATTTTAGGGAAAGTATTCTCCTATTTTATCACTATTGCCGGTCTTCATTTCTAGTGTATTATTTGCTATTAAACATTATAGTTAAATTATATGGCAGCATCTAGATTAAAAAATTTTTATTGCAAAACTAATTAACATCACCATTGTCAAACAAGTATTCTTTAAATTACGATTGCAAACTCCTAATAATACCTGACTCATCACTTATTTTCTCTCCTCTCTCTCTCTCTCTTCTCTCTCTCCCCTCTCCCCTCTCTCTCTCTTCCTCCTCCCTTCTCTCCCCTTCTTCTCTCTCCTCCCTTCTCTCTCTCTCTCTCTCTCCCCTCTCCTCTCCGTTCTCTCTTCTCTCTCTCTCCTCCATCCTTCTTTCATAACTAATAACATTTAATTAATTCTAAACCCCAATTTCTACTCTACCCCTCTTTCCTCTCTCTCTCTCTCTCTCTCTCTCTCTCTCTCTCTCTCTCACCCCTCCTCCTCTCTCCCCTCTCTCGTCTCTCTCTCTCCATCTCTCTCCCTCTCTCTCCTCTCTCTCTCCACTTCCTCATCTCCTCCCCTTTTCATATCTATCTAACTCTACTATCTGTCCTTCTCTTCCCCTCGTCTTTCCCTCGTTTTTCTATCATGTTTCCTTTGTTTATTTCATTCGTAATCTAAATCTCATGAATAGTTAATACGAGATCCTCATTAAGAAGCGGGTAAATAGGACTCAGTCACGCGGCCCTTAATTAAGATCTTGTCGAGATTCTGGGCGGTCAGGGGCAGTAATCCATAAATTATGGGTTTATAGTGGCGAACGAAAAGGGTGATGGTGATGATGGTGATTATATAATAAGGAAATAAAGATAATAATAATAAAAAATGATAAAAATAATGCTAATAATGAAAATAATGATAATAATAATAATAAAATAAAAATAATTTTATTATTATTATATTTAATAATAATAATAATTAATAATAATAATAATAATAATAATAAAAATAATAATAAATAATAATAAAGATAATGTAATAATAATTAATATAATAATAATAATAACAATGATAATAATAACAATGATAATCTAATAATTACCCATTATATTTTATTAATAGTGTTAATAATATGAAAATTATCATAATCCTAATATGATTTAAAAAACTATAATAATGATATTAATAACAATAATATTGATCATAATAATGATATTAATAACAATAATATTGATAATAATAATGATAATAATAACGATGATAAGTGTCAAAATACTAACAATGATAATGGAATACTAATAATAATAATATACCAATTCTAATATTAATACAAATAAAAATAATAATAACAACATTGATCAAATGATAACAATGAAAGCGATAATAACGAGGATGAGGATAATGATGACGATGAAGACAAATATTGTTATGATATTATTTACATTTGCTATGTACCTATTATGTCTTAGGTCATTTTTTTGTTGCTTTCTGAGAAGCATGTTCGTAAATTCTTCTATTTAGTCGCCATAAGTATGTTTACAATACTGCTCGTTTTGAATGTACATTTTAATATATTAGTTACACAGTAGTGATCTAGGTTGAGAAGAAGTTATAGCTTATGAACTTATGCAAAAATTGGGTATCAAATTATCAATTGAGACAAATATAGTGTACAGGAGTTAGCGGAAAAAGTAATCAGAGAGTCAACACACTATTAAAATGATGTGTATGTTGTGTATGTCCCTGTTTTCACACACACACACACACACCACACACACACACACACACACCACACACACACACACACACACACACACACACACACACACACCTTCCTAATTAAATGATACTTTCACTACTCTCTGCAGTTATCTATAGATAGATAGATAGATAGATAAAGAGAGAGAGAGAGAGAGAGATAATGCTATTAACAATAATATTAGGGTCAACAATGATTATCATCATAACAGCAAATATAACAAAATAATTTAAATATTATCATTGATGATAGTAATCAAGATAAAAAGAGATAACAACAAAATTAGCATAAATATAATTGTTTTAGAATGCTGATATGGCCTCATGCAGGTAAGTGTTGCCTTATAGTTCCCAGATAAAATTATATTTACAGCAACACACGCAAAACATTGGGGCATATCCTGTCACTTGTCTGGCATTCTGTAAAAGAATAGTTTCTAAAAAAAAAAATCATCCATCAGAGAGAGTTAACTGCAGGTTCATACCGTGGAAAGTTTTGTCTTGGATAGTTTTCCTCTGTTTAATGCGTGCGTGCCAGGCTGACTTCACGTACTCATGGCTGTATCCATTTCAGGTCGATTTACACGAAAAGTTTTGCTTGAAAATAATTTTTGCTACGAACCGTATGGAAGATATAGTTTATTGGGTGTGTGCATGATTTTAGACAATGAATCAATCAGTTAATCATAATTATAAACATTCTTTCCCGAACATGAACACAAAGTCACGGACCCATATGTAAAGGCATCGTTTGTTTTCGTTATGCTTCAGTAATGAGCTTCAATTTCTACTAAAACAAAAGAAAAGCATCAGAGTCGTCATAATGTATATCAGTGCTTAACAACTTCAAAATAATCAGGGAAATTACTTCGTCTAATCACAAACTCTGTGACTTTATTATTCTTTTTACTGATTTTTTTTCTGATTTTCAGTTGAGGTACATATTTTCTTCTCTCTCGGAAATTCGGGTGCAGTTCATATTGGAACAAAGCACCTTTTAATTTCATAATAATTTTCCGCGACTGCTATTCTTTGTAGAATACTTTTCTGTCTGCCCGAAAGTCTGTCTGTGTGTCTGTTCCTCTCTCTCTCTCTCTCTCTCTCTCTCTCTCTCTCTCTCTCTCTCTCTCTCTCTCTCTCTCTCTCTCTCTCTCTCTCTCTCTCTCTCTCCTTCCTCTCAAGTAAAAGTGCGTGCATTTAACATTTGTTTAGATAAACTAAATGAATTAAATTAAATAAAGCATCTATAGACACACAAATGCTTCCCTAACTTTTCATGGAGTCTGAATACCTTCCAAAACAACTGCATAACTTTTTTAGAATTAAACTTTTGTTTCAAACTTAAAACGTATACAAAACATTGTTTTTTATTAACCTTGACATTTATGAAGAGAGTCTCATAGTGAAATAAGACCTTTGCAGCATGTTTTATATACAAATAACTACATGGTTTCTAGTATTTTAGGTAAAAAAATATGTGCCAAAAGGTAAACAGATACAAAAAAAATAAAGAGTAAATATTCAGCTGACTGAATGAGACTTCTATTGTATCAAATGTGTAGCGTATGTATGCAGCAAGAAAGTCTGCATTTTGTTAGAGTATCCAAATTAATTGTTTTCGCAGGACGATAAATAACACTAAATTATTATTAAAAGCGTTTTATTCTTTATCCTCCGAACTAAATTTCTCGGGAGTGGCCAAATGTTCAAATATTCGAAATAATATCATTACAATAACGAAAGCCGTAAAAATAATGATGATAACGTTTTGAGCCAGCGGTACTGGTGAGAGAGAGAGAAAGACACCACACACACACACACCACACACCACACACACACACACACACACACACACACACACACACACACACACACACACACACACTCATGGAAAAAATCCATAACCAAAATTCATATGGAAGGATTTGGATTTCAATGCACCTGAAATTCTTTTACAACATTTCATAACGTGTTCAAACATGAACTCTTAAAGGCAGGTAATAACGCATCACTGCCAGTTGTAATTCATGTGATCTGAACCATGGTCAGAGCAGCTCTTTTTACATGTTCATCTCTATTGAACGCTCAGATTTTGCTCTGACTGGTCCACGTCCACCTCTGGGCAAACCACGGCCTTGATTGAAGTTTGTCCTCGGGATCGTACTGGTAGAGCCATGTTTCATCCCCTGTCACAGTTCTCTGCAGAAAAGCTTCAGAGTCCTCATCTCATTTGTTAAAAATTTCCATTGAAAGATCTACGTCTCGTCTGCTGCTGATCTGGCCGCAAGAGCTAGGGACACATCGAGCAAACTCTCACCAGAATTGTAAGTGCAGAAACCCACAGAGATGTGGAGTGTCTGCTACTGATTCAGTGTTTATATGTCTATCTTTTCACAATCATGTCAAAAAACAATCTCAACGTTTCCTCACAAAATGATGTTGATGGCCTGCCAATGCAGGGCTCATCTTCAATTTCGTTTCTTCCACTTCAGAACCAACTTATCCATCTGTAGGTTGTTGATTTGTTTGGGGCATTGTCACCATAAACTTGTTTCTGAGCATCAATGATTTGCCTATTCTCCAACAGAATGTCACCATGAATTTAATGTTTGTCCTGGCTCAATTTCGGTGGAATCCATGTTGCTTGAATGGTGCCTGACTTCCATCTGATGGCGATGCATTATTACTTGCAGTTAAGGGTTCATGTTTGAACGCATTATACATGGTACAAGAATTTTCAGGTGCATTGGAATCAAAATTTTCCATATGATTTTTAGTTATGCACTTTTCCTGCAAACTTTTTGAAACCTTCTTGTATATATTTATATATATATTTCATTAATGAAATGGAATGATCATTGTGCTGATCAGCCAAAGTATCCCAAAATTTGGGATGCAGAGAGCGGGCAGTAAAATAAGCAAAGTAAAGGTCCTAAGTATTTCTTTCTCGCATCTAACTAGAATGCTAGCTGTGCCGTTTGTTCAGTATGACTAAATTTCCACCAGATATATTCTGCATCTGCCGTGAACTACCAGTTGCAACGCTTTCTGCAAAAACCACTGCCCTGCTACCAAAGCTAA
>NW_023644857.1:2500-8443 GCF_015228065.2 Penaeus monodon | reverse complement strand
TATATAAAAATTTATAATATTATAAATTTTAATTTTTAAAAAATTTTTTTTTTTTTTTAAAAAAAAAAAAATTATTTTTATAATATATTAAATTATATATATATAAGAAAAAATTTTTGATATATATATAAAATATATTTTTATATTTTTATATAAATTTTTAAATTTTAAATAATATAGTATACAAAAAACCCCAACCCCATACACACAACATACACACACAATCCCAACACAACACCAACCACACACACACCCAAAAACCCACAACCACAAAATTTTAATATATATATATTTATAATTATATATTATATATTAATTATATAAAATGTGTTGTGTGTTGTGTGTGTGTGTGTGGGTGTGTGGTTGTGTGTGTTTGTGGTGTGTGGTTGTGTTTTAAAAAAAAATTTATATTATATAATATTATATATATATATAATATAATATATTATATAATAATATATATATACATAATATATATATTAAAAAATATATTTTAATATATTTATATATATAATTATATATTATATATATGTATATACATATATATATAAAAAAAAAAAAATAATATTTTATTTTAATATATATATTATTATTAAAATAATAAATATATATATATTTATATATATATATATATATATATATAAAAATAAATATATATATATGTGTGTGTGTGTGTGTTTTTGTGTGTGTGGTGTGTGTGTGTGTGTTTGTGTGTGTGTTTTTGTGTTGTGTGTGTGTGGGGTGTGTGTGTTTGTGTGTGTGTGTGTGTGTGTTATATACATATGCATATTTTCTTTTTTATATATAATAATGTGTAGGAGTGTATCCGTAAGTACATATGTAGGTGTGTCTGAGTGTGTGTGTGTATGTATATATATATTTTATATATTATATATATATTTTAAATTTATATTATATTTAAATATATTATATTATATATATATCTATATATATATATATAAAAATAAAAAAAGTGTGTGTGCGGTGTGTGTGTGTGTGTGTGTGTGTGTGTGTGTGTATGTGTGTGTGTGTGTGTGTGGTGATTGTGTGTGTGTGTGTATCTGGGGTGTGTGTGTGAGTGTGTGTGTGTATGCGTTGTGTAGTACACACACACACCACACACACACACACACACACACACACACACAACACACACACACTTTATATACATATATATATATATATATATATATATATTATATATTTTATATATTATTATATATAATGAATGTGTAGGTATTATATACATATATATATTTTTTTTTTTTTTTTTTTTTAATTACTGTGTAGGAGTGTATGCGTAAGTACATATGTGGGTGTGTCTGAGTGTGTGTGTGTGTGTGGTGTGGTGTGTGTGTGAGTGTGTTGTGTGTGTGTGTGTGTGTGTGTGTGTGTGGTTGTGTGTGGTGTGGTGGTGTGTGTGTGGGTTGTGGTGTGGGTGTGTTTGTGGTGGTGTGTGGGTGTGTTTATGTGGTGTTTTTGGGTGGTGTAGGGGTTTGGGGTGTTTTACATAAATTTTATATAATAAAAATTTATATATATATTATAATATATATATATATAATATATATATTGGGTTTTGGGGTGTTTTGGGTTTGGTGTGTTGTTGTGTTGGGGTTTGTGTGTGTGGTGGTGTTTTTATAATATATATATATATAATTATTAATATATATATATATAATATATATTATATTATATATATATATAATATAAAATATAAATATATTATTATATTTTAATAATATATTTTGGTGGGTGTGTGTGGTGTGTTATATATATAAATAATTAAAATTATTAATATATTTATATATATATATATATAATGATATATATATAATATATATATATATATATAATATATTTTAATATTTATAATACTACAAATACAACACACACACACACACCACCCCCACACACACAACACACAACAAAAACACATATATATATATATTATAATATATATATATATATATATAATTTTAATATATAAAAATATATATAAAATATATATCTTTTCTTTAACGGTAGGTTCATAAATGGCCGCCGTGGTCACAGCATGTACTTAATTGTATTTTTAAAATTTGTGATGCCTTGGAGTAGTACGTGGTAGGGCCCCCAGTACCTTTCCACGGAGTGCCTGTTCCTTTTAGGTAATCTTTTCTTCTATTTTACCCGGAATGGAAAGCATTTGATTTGGGTGGCTTTGCCACCCAGTGGTAGGTAGGCAATCAAGGTGAAGTTCCTTGCCCAAGGGGACAACGGGGCGGTCGGTGCTGAACCCTCGAATCAGATGCCTTTATATAATATAAAATATATATAAAATATATTATATATAATATAAAATATATATATATTAAAATATGAAATAGTATATATATAAAAATATATAATAAATTAATATATATAATATATATTATATGTGTGTGTGTGGGTGTGGGTGGGTGTGTGGTATGTGTGTGGGGGTGGGGGTGGTGTGTGTGTGTGTGGTGTGTGTGTGTGTGTGTGTGTTTTGGGTGTGTTGTTTTTGTGTGTTTTTTCGACTATAAATAATAAATAAATAAAAAATATATATATATTATATATATAATATATATATTATATAAAATTATAAATAATAAATAAATATAGGGTAATTAATATAAATATATAAAAATTTTATATATATAAATTTATATATATTAAAATTTTTATATATATATATATAATATAATTATATATAAAATAATAATATATATATATATGTATTAAATATATATAAAAAAATATTATATAAAAATTTTAAATATATATAAAATAATTATATTATATATTATATATATTATATATAATATAATATTTGTGTGGTGTGGTGTGTGTGTGTGTGGTGGTGTGTGTGTGTGTGGTGTTTGTTTTTGTGGTGGTTGTGTGTTGTGGTGTGTGTGTTGTGTGTGTGTGTGTGTGGTGTGTTATATAATATGCATATTTCTTTTTTATATAAATAATGTGTAGAGTGTATCCGAAGTACATATGTAGGGGGTTTTTGAGTTTTTGGTGTATGTATATATATTATAATATTATATATATATAAAAAATATTTTATATATATATATAATAAGGTGTGTGCGTGGTTTTTGTGTGTGTGGGTGTGTGTGTGTGTTATGTGTGTTGTGTGGTGTGAGTGTGTGGTGTGTGTGTTTTCGGGTGTGGTGTGGTGTGTGGTTAGCTTGTTGTACACACCAAAAACACACCCCACACCACCCCAAAACCACACACACACCCACACACACACACACACACACCACACAAACAATAATAAAAATATATATATATATATATATATAATTTTATATATAATATATTTATAAAAAAATTATATTATATAAATTTTTTTTTTTTTTTTTTTTTAATTACTTGTAGGAGTGATGCGTAAGTAAATTGTGGGTGTGTCGGTTGTGTGGTGGGTTGGGGGTGTGTGTGTGTGGGTGTGTGTGTTGTGTGTGTGTGTGTGTGTGTGTGTGTGTGTGTGTGTGCTGTTGTGTGTGTGTGTGTTTTGTGTGTGGTGTTGTGTGTGTGGGGTTTTTGTGTTGTTTGGGGTGTGATGGTGTTGTATTACATAAAAAATTATAATATATAATAATATATATATAATTAATAAATAATTTTTTGTGTGGTGTGTGTGGTGTGTGTGGTGTGTGTGGTGTGTGGTGTGTGTGTGTGTGTGGGTGTGTTTTATTATATATATTTTAAATATTAAATATATATATATATTTTATATATATTATATGCATATTATATAAAATATATAATATATATATATATATATAAAAATATAATACATATATATTTGTGTGGGGTTGTGTGTGTGTGTTTTATTTAAAAATATATATAAATTATAAAATTATATTATAATATATATATATATATATATATATATGTATAAAATATATATACATACAAATACACACACACACACACACACCACACACACACACACACACACACACACACACACACACACACACAACAATATATATATAATATTATATATTATATATATATTTTTATAAAAATTTATATATCTTCTTTTTTAACGGTAGGTTTCATGACGACGCCGTGGTACAGCATGATACTTAATTTTAGTTTTATGTTGTGATGCTCTTGGAGTTGGGTTACGTGGTGGGGTTTCCCCAGTACTTTCACGGAGTGCCGGGTCCTTTTAGGTATCATTCTCTCTATTTTCGGGAATGGGACAAGCACTTGACTTGGGCTGGCTTTGCCACCAGTGGTAGGTAGGCAATTCAAGGGTGAAGTTCCTTGCCCAAGGGGACAACCGGCGGTCGTTGACTCGAACCTCGAATTAGAGTGTTTATATATTATAAAATATATATAATATATATATATATATAATATAAAATAATATATATATAATATTAATTTTAAAATGTATATGTATAAATTTATATATATATATTATTTTATTTTATATGTTATATATATATATATATATATATATTTTTATATATTATAAAATATGTATTAATATAGTATATATATATATTATATATATATATATATCATATATATTATTTTGTGTGTGTGTCGTGTGTGTGTGTGTGTGTGTGTTGTGTGTGTGTGTTGTGGTTGTGTTGTGTTGTGTGTTGTTGTGTGTTGTGTGTGTGTTGTGTTGGTGTTGTGTGGGGTGTGTTGTCTGTGTGTGTGTTCGTATCTATAAATAATAATAAATAAATAATATATATAAAATATATATATATATATTATATATATTATATATAAAATTATATATAATTAATATATATATAATATAATATTATATAATATAATATTATTATATTTTACATCTTTTGAGTGTGTGTGTGTGTGGTGTGTGTGTGTGTGTGTGCGGGGTTGGGGTGTGTATGTGTGGTGTTTTACATTATATATATATAAATATAAAATTTATATATATATTTTATATATATATAAAAATATTATAGTAATATATTTGGGTGTGTGTGTGGTGTGGTTGTGTGTGTGTTTTGGTGTGTTGTGTTTGTGTGTGTGTGCTGTGGTGTGTGTGACTGTGTGTGTGTATATTATAACACACACACTCACACACACACAACAATATATATATAATAATATATTATATAATATAATTATATATATATATATAAAATTATATAATAATATATTATAATTATATATTATATATATATATATATATATATATATATATATGTATATATGTGTGGTGTGTGTGGTGTGTGTGTGTGTGTGGTATGTGGGTGTGTCTGTGTTGTGTGTTCGTATTTATAAATAAATAAATTATATATACATTATGTATTATATAAATATAATACATAGATATGAATATATATATTATATATATATATTATATATTAAATCTATATATATTATTTTATATATATATATATAAAGTATATATATGTAATGTAAAGAATATTTTCATTTTTTCCATCAAACCCTCAAAAACCCAAAAAACCCACCCCACCCCCCAAAACAACCCCAAAACCAACACCACACCCCACACCCATTTTTTTTTTTTAAATTTTTTTTTATTTTTTTTTTTTTTTTTGTGGTGTGTGGTGTGTGTGTGGGTGTGTGTGTTTGTGTTTTGGTGTGTGTGTGTGTTTTTGTTTTTTTTAAATTTTTCCTTTTCCCCCCAAAAAAACAAAAAACCCCAAAAAAAAAAAAAAATATTAATATATTTTTATAATAATTTATAAAAATTTTTGGGTGGGGGGTTTTGGGGAAAAAGGGGTGTGATGTGCGGGGTTTTGTGGTTGGCGGTTTCAACCCCCCCCCCAAACCCCAACAAAAAAAAAAAAAAAATATTATATATATATTATTATATAAATATAAAATTATATATATAATATTATATATAAAAAATAATTTGGTTTTTTTTTTATTTTTTTTTTTTTTTTGGGGGTTGGTGTTGGG
>NW_023644856.1:5000-8444 GCF_015228065.2 Penaeus monodon | reverse complement strand
TATATAATATATATTATTAATTTTATTTTTTTTAAAAAAAAATAAGTATAAAAGTATAAAAAAAAAAAAAACACACACACAACACCAAAAAACAAACAAATGTATATATAAAATAATAGGTATATAATTTAAAAATATATATTAAAAATTAAAAAAAAAAATAGATATAAAATTTTTTAAAAACAAAAAAAAAAAAAACAAAATAATATATATATAATAATATTAATATATATAATAAAAATATATATATTTATATATAATATATATTTTATTATTTTTTTGTTTTTTTTTTTTTTTTTGTGTTTTTTTGTTTTTTTGGTGTTTTTTTATGTATTATATATATTATAAAATTATATATTATATATATTAAATATTATATATATATATATATAGGTTTTTATATTTTTTTTTTCGTGTTTTGTTTTGTTTTGTTGGATTTGGGGTTTGTTTTGTGTGTGTTAAAATATGTAAAATAGTATTATATAATATATATATATATTATATATATAGATAATATATATATTATTAATATATATAATTATATATATATATAATATATATATATTATATGCTAATATATATAATATTATATTATATATATATAATATAAATATATTAAATATAATTTTAATTATAATATAAAATATAAATATATATATATATATAAAAATATTATTATATATATTATTATATACATATATACATACAACACACACACAAAACACACACACACACACACACACAAAACAACACAAACACACACACACACACACACACAACACCAACACACACACACATCATAAATATATATATATATTATCTATAATATATATATATATATATAATTTTATATATATTATATTATATTATATATATATGTTTATTTATATTCATTCATAAAAATGATATAAATAAGTAAATAAATAATAAATATATAAAATATATTAATTTATTATATATATATAATATATATAATATATTATATTTTATATATATTTAGATATATATATAGTCTATATGTAGTGTGTGTGTGTGTGTTGTGTTCTTTTGTGTGTGTGTGTTGTGTGGTTGTGTGTGTGTTGTGTGTGTGTATTACGTGTGTGTATATAATAGTGTTGGGGTTGTGTATATATATATATAAAATATATATATATATATATATATATATATATATAAAAATAAATAAAATTAAATGCATATATACATACATACATGCGTATATATTATGTGTGTGTATAATTTATATATATTATAAATATATATATATATATATATTATAATATAATATAATATATATATATTATATATAAATATATATATATATATATATAATATATGTATATATATAATGTAATATATATATATATATAATATATATATAATTATAATATAAAATATATATATATATATATATCCTATTGTGGAAAGAGGATTTCGTTTGTTTTTTTACCTTTTTCTGATAATTTTATAGGCATCGGAAAATCCTTTATTTTCACTCGTTATTACATCATTCATAAACCACTTTAAGGCCAGTACTGCATTTGGATCAGCTGGCTATAAAATTCCGTTAGCCATGATCAGTATGACTTTTCATTATCATGTTTTCACTTTTTCTTTCTGATATTAATTCTATGATATAAACAATTTGTCTTTATTGGCTATTATTATCATTACTATCATTTGTCGTTTGGAGATTTTAGTGCAGAAAATACTGTATTCGGGTCTGACTCCTTTAACTGCTTGACAGACAGCCAAATATCTTCCTTACAAAAGAGAGAAGAGAACAATGATTTTATCCCGGGACTAAAAGGGAACAAACTTCCTCTGCCAATTCTATATAATATGGCCCAGTGGTTTGGCACCGGACCCCGACCCTCTGTATATATATACGTATTATATATATATATATAAAATTTATATATATATATATATAATATATTATATAATATAAAATATATATATATATTATATATATATATATATAAAATATATATATAAAACACACACACACACAAACACATTGTGTGTTTGTGTGTGTGTGAAAGTTTATGGATAGATAAATCTGTTTTACATTTAGTTGTAGACATAGATACAGACACGTATATTGGCAGAAATAAGAACGAAAAAGGTCTGTACCGATTTCGCCTGAGAAAACAGCTCCAAAAGGTGAAGGACTCGCTGTATAGTCACTAACAGAAATTCACTCAGCCGGAAAGTTTTGGGAAAATTTCTCCTCCAATTACATCGTGATAAGAACAAATGAAGACGTGATAAGATATTTTTAGAATATTTCCTTTGACGTGGGGTCATTGGCGGGGAGGGAGATTTTTGGGCTGTCTTTTCTATCTTTCTGTCTTCCTCTCTCTCTCTCTCTCTCTCTCTCTCTCTCTTCCCCTCTTCTCTCTCTCTTCTCTCTCTCTCTCTCTCTCTCTCAAGACAAAACTCAGATAAAAATAATGTATCTTCATAGGTAGTCGCCAAAACATCGCCAACATTCCTGTAAACACCACCATACAATTCGAAGACAGCTACAAAAGGGACTGAGCATTCTGTAAAAAAAAAAAGGAAAAAACCTAGGCGTACACCTTAACAGATTCATGACATTTGAGAACTCATGTTGACAATATCCCCACAGGAAAGTAATGAGCACGCTAATTTACCTAAGTCATAAAAAAAACAAGTACAAAACAAATGAAACCATGATTTTTCTTTTTTTACTGTAGTTTCATTTTTGAGCCGCCGTGGCCACACCCATGATACTTAATTGTAGTTTTCGTAACCATGATACTGCTTTACTATTCACAAAAAAATTTAAAGATTTCTATCCAAGGGCTATTAACCCCTTTCCCAAAACCGTAGGTAACAAAAGCTGTGTACAAACAAGACAGGTAAACTTTTACAGTCAAAAGACAGATATAGTGGAGCGGCAGACACTAACGCGTGGACACATGATCGGGAAACCATACAAATAATATTAGAAATTTTCAGAAACCCTATACATATAAAAAAATAAAAGGAACTCTCTTAAATTGCCAGTGTCATCAGTTTTCAAATATAAGAACAGGCAGGAACTTATGTGTACTCCCATTAAATTCTATGTATATATTATTTTTACATGTACGTAAAATCACTTTTTATGCAATAAGAAATATATAACAAAACATACACACTGTAACTAATGGAACATTTTCATATTTTAGATTTGAATTTGAACTTGAACTTTTTTCTTTTTCACACTCTCACTCTTTTTTCCCTAAAATTTTTAAAGGCCATTGAAGTCACATTTAAGAAAAAAAATCTGAGTCAGACCTGAATACAGTATATTCTGCGCCAAACGAACAAATGATAGAATGATAATATAGCGAATAAAGACAAATGGCTTGATGTCCTAGAGTGATATCAGAAAGGAAAAGAGGAAAACGTGATACTCGAATGAAAGCTGAT
>NW_023644854.1:0-8445 GCF_015228065.2 Penaeus monodon | reverse complement strand
AAAAAGGCGGGAAAAAACAAAGGCAAAAAAAAAAAAAAAAAAAATAAAAAAAAAGGGTTCTTTTTTGAGAGTTACCCAAAAATGACGTTTTTTCCATTCATTTGAGATTTTGCAATTATTAGGGAATAATGAAAAATTTTACCAGAATTGTATTAACATGCAATAATGTTTAAAAGTGAGAAAAAAGAGAATTTTGATAACATTTTTTATTATTATTTTTATTTTTAATTATTATTATTATATTATTATTATTATTATTATTTTATTTTTAAATTTATTATTATTTTTTAAAATTTTTATTATTTTATAACAATAATAAAAATAAAAGTATAATAATAAAAATACAAATCTTTATAAAGTTTTTAATATTATTTTGTTATGATTATCTATTATTATTTCAGGGTAGTATAATTCAAAAATAATTTCAAACAGAAAATTACGTAAAAACGATTTTAAATTTAAAATAATGATATAAAAATTTAAAACATCGTTATTATGTATTATTATTTTTATTGCTATCTTTATTGTTAGTTTATTAGTATAGTTGCAGAATATAGATTATAACTGCAATAATGCAATAATAGAAATAATTGCAATAATGATGATAATATGCAATAATGATGAAATGATGATAATATGATGATAATGAATGAATAGATAATAATGATGATAATCATGATAATAATGATGATAATCATGATAATAAATGATAATAACAGGAATTGTGTCATATATAATAAAAGTAAGAAAAAATCCAATCGAAAAAGCGGCAAAATCTAGCGAATATAGTTTAGAGTATACTCCAAAATGACGTTTTTCCATCATTGATGATTTTGGCAATTTAGGGTAATAATGATAATAATTACCAGAATTTATAATCATGACAATAATGATTGATTAAAGTGATAATAAAGGAATTTTGATAACATTATTATTATTATTATTATTATCATTATTATTATTATTATTATTATATTATTATATTATTATTATTATTATATTATACATAATTATATAATTATTATATTATTAATATAATCTTAAAAGTATTTTAACAATAATAATATTTAAGTATCATATATATAATACTAATCGTTATAATATTGTATTAATATATTATTTTGATTACATTATTATATTTCTACTGTAGTATAATTGCAAAAATAATTATCAACAGTAATAATCAGTATAACGATATTAATTAAAATATGATATAATATTATTATACTCGTTATTATTGTATTATTATTGTTATTGCTAATATTTTGTTGTTATTAGTATAGTTGCAGAAATATAGATTAAAAATTGCAATAAGAGATAATAATTGCAATAATGATGATAATATGAAATAATATGATAATGATGATAATAATGATGATAATGATATGATAACGATAATAAGATGATAATCATGATAATAATGATGATAATCAGAAATAATGATCGATAATAAACAGGAATTGTGTCCATATAAAAAAAAATAAAAGAAAAAAAACCCAGAGTCGAAAAAGCGTCAAAATATAGCGAAATATAGTCTTTTGGAGTATACTCCAAAGGGTTTTTTCCAATTCATTTGATGATTTGGCAATTATTAGGGTAATAATGATAATAATTACCAGAATTGTATTAATCATGACAATAATGATGATAAAGTGAGAATAAAGAGAATTTTGATAACATTATTATTATTATTATTATTATTATTATTATTATTATTATTATTATTATTATTATTATTATTATTATTATTATTATTATTATTACTTTACTTATTATTACTTTAATTATTAGTATTATTGCCAAAAAATATATTATAATGTAATTATAACAATAATAATAATAATAAGTATAATAATAATAATACTAATCGTTATAATATTGTTATTAATATTATTATTGTTATGATTATCATTATTATTATTTCTACTGGTAGTATAATTGCAAAAATAATTATCAGAACAGTAATAATTACAGTAATAACGATATTAATTAAAATAATGATATAAATAATTATTATAACATCGTTATTATTGTTATTATTATTGTTATTGCTATCATTATTGTTGTTTGTTTATTGTAATAGTTGGCAGAATATAGGATGTATAACGGCAATAATTTGCAATAATAGATAAAATTGCAATAATGATGATAATAATTGCATAATGATGATAATTATGATAATAATGGATGATAATGATGATGATACGATAATAATGATGATAATTCATGATAATAAGATGAATTCAGATAATATGATGATAATAACAGGAATTGTGTCCTTTATAATAAAAAAGGTTAAGAAAAAAATCCCAGAAGTCGAAAAAGCGGCAAATCTAGCGACATATAGTCTTTTGAGAGTATACTCCAAAATACGTTTTTCCATTCATTGATGATTTTGGCAATTATTAGGGTATAATGATAATAATTACCAGAATTGTATTATCATGACAATATGATGATAAAGTGAGAATAAAAGGAAATTTTTGATAACATTATATATTATTATGATTATTATTATTATTATTATTATTTATTATTATATTTTATTCTGAATTGTTTTATTTTATTATTATTATTATTATTATTTATTATTATTACCTTTTACTTTATAATTACTTTAAGTATTAGTATTATTGCCAAAAAATTAATAAATGTAATTAATAACAATATAAAATAATAGCAAGTATATAATAAGTATACTATCGTTATAATATTGTTATCATATTATTTATTGTTTATGATTATCATTATTATTTTGCTACTGGTAGTATAATTGCAAAAATAATTATCAGAACAGTAATAATTACAGTATAACGATATTAATGAAAGACTGATATAATAATTTATTATAACATCGTTTATTATTGTTATTATTATTGTATTGCTATCATTATTGTTTGTTGTTATTAGTAATAGTTTTGCAGAAAAATGATTATACCTGCAATAATTTGCAATAATAGGATAATTTGCAATCATTGGATATAATAATGCAATAATGATGATAATGATGATAAATAATGATGATTAATGATGATGATAACGATATAATGATGATAGCAGATATAATGAATGATAATCATGATAATAATGATAGAATAACAGTATTGTGTCCATATAGAATAAAAAAAGGTAAAAGAAAAAAAAATCCAGAAGTCCGAAAAAGCGCAAAGCTAGCGAAATATAGTCTTTTTGAGGTATACTCCAAAATGACGTTTTTTCCATTCATTGATGATTTTGGCATTATTAGGGTAATAATGATAAGAATTACAGAATTGTATTAATCATGACAATAATAAATGATCAGTGAGAATAAAGAGAATTTTGATAACATTATTAATTATTTATTATTATTATTATTATTATTATTATTATTATTATTATTATTATTATTATTATTATTATTATTATTATTATTATTATTATTATTATTATAACAATAATAATAATAATAAGTATAATAATACTAATACTAATCGTTATAATATTGTTATTAATATTATTATTGTTATGATATCATTATTATTATTTCGACTGGTAGTATAATTGCAAAAATAATTATCATAACAGTACTAATTACAGTAATAACGATATTAATTAAATAATGATATAAATAGATTATATAACATCGTTATTATTGTTTATTATTTATTGTTTATTGCTCTCATTATTGGTGTTTGTTATTAGTATAGTTGCAGAAATATTAGATGAACTGGCAATATTGCAATAATAGAATAATAATTGCAAAATGATGATATAATTGGCAATAATGATTATAATGATGATAATAATGATGATAATGATAATGATAACGATAATAATGATGATAATCTGATAATAATGATGTAATCATATGAGATACTGATGATAATAACAAGGGGAATTGTTTGCCATATATATAAAAAAGGTAAAAAACAAAAAAAGCCCAGAGTCCGAAAAAGTGGCAAATCTACGAATATCAGTCTTTTGAGAGTATACTCCAAAATGACAGTTTTTTTCCACTCATTTGATGATTTTTGGCAATTATTAGGTAATATTATAATAAATTACCAGAAATTGTATTAATCTGACAATAATGATGATAAATGAGAAAAAATAAAGAGAATTTTTGATAACATTTTATTATTATTATTATTATTATTAAGTATTATTATATTATTATATTATTATTTATTATTATTATTATTATTTATTATTATTTTATTACTTTACTTATTTTACTTTAATTATTAGTTCATTCCAAAAAATTTTATAATGTAATTATAACGATATATAATATAATAAGTATAATAAATAATAATACTACTCGTTTTATAATTGTTTATAATATTTATTTATTGTTACTGAATTATCATTATTATTATTTCTACTGTAGTATAATTGCAAAAATAATTATCAGAACAGTAATAATTACAGTATAACGATATTAATTAAAATATGATATAAATAATTATTATAACATCTTTATTATTTGTTATTATTATTTGTTATGCTATCATTATTGTTGTTGATTATTAGTATAGTTGCAGAAATAAGATTATAACTGCAATAATTTCAATAATAGGATATAATTGCAATAATATGTAAAAATTGCAATAATGAATGATAATGATGATAATAATTGATGATAATGATGATGATAACGATACTAATGATGATAATCATGATAATAATGAATGAATCATGATAATATGATGATAATAACAGGAATTGTGTCCATATATAATAAAAAAGGTAAAAGAAAAAAAATCCCAGAGTCGACAAAGCGGCAAAATCTCGCGAAATATAGTCTTTGAGAGTATACTCCAAAATGACGTTTTTCCATTCATTTTACGTGATTTGGCATTATTAGGGTATAATGATACTAAATACCAGATTGGTATTAATCTGACACTATGATGATAAGTGAGATAAGCGAATTTTGATACATTATTATTATTATTATTATTATTATCATTATGATTCTTATTATTATTATTATTATTATTATTATTATGATTGATTATTATTAATTTATTATTATGATTATTATTATATTATTAATTATAATAATCATAATAATAATAAGTATAATAATAATAATACTAATCGTTATAATATTGTGTATTATATTAGTCTTGTTTATGATTATCATTATTATTATTTCTACTGTAGTATAATTGAAAATATTATCATAACAGTAATAATTACAGTAATAAAGATATTGAATTAAAATAATGATATAAATAATTATTATAACATCGTTTATTATGTTATTGCTACATTATTGGTTTGTTGTTATTAGTCTAATTGCAGAAATATAGATTATAACTGCAATAATTGCAATAATAAGGATAATCCAAAATTGCATATGATGATAATAATTGGCAATAATGATATAATGATGATAATAATGATGATAATGATGATGTAACGATAAGAATGATGATAATCATGATAATAATGATGATAATGCAGGATAATAATGAATGATAAATAACAGGAATTGTGTCCATATATAATAAAAAAGGTAAAGGAAAAAATCCGCAGAAGTCCGAAAAGCGCAAATCTAGCGAAATATAGTCTTTTTGAGAGTATACTCCCAAAATGAAGTTTTTCCATTCATTTGATAGATTTTGGCCATTATTAGGGTAATAATGATAATAATTACCAGAATTGTTAATCATGACATAATGATGATAAAGTGAGAATAAAGAGAATTTTGATAACCTTTCTTATTATTATAGATTAGTATCACTAATTATTATTATTATTATTATTATTATTATTATTATTATTACTTTACTTATTATTACTTTAATTATTATTATTTTTGCAAAAAATATATTATAATGTAATTATAACAATAATAATAGCTAATAAGTATAATAATAATAGCACTACTCGTTATAATAATTGTTATTAATATTATTATTGTTTATGCTTATCATTATATTATTTCTACTGGTAGTATAATTGCAAAGAATATTAAATAATATCAGAACAGTAATAATTTACAGTAATCACGTATTAATTAAAATAATGATATAAATAATTTATTATAAAACCATCGTTATTTTTTATTATTATGGTTATTGCTATCATTATTTGTTGTTGTTATTAGTATAGTTCAGAATATAGATTATAACTGCAATATTGCAATATAAGGATGATAATTGCATAATGATGATAATAATTGCATCAATGGATGATAATGAGGATAAATAAATGATGATGTGATGATGATAACGATAATACTGATGGATAATCATGAATAATAATGATATATCATGATAATATGATGAATAAAACAGAATTAGTGTCATATATATAAAAGGTAAAGGAAAAAAAATCCATAAGTCGAAAACGGCAAAATCTAGCGAAATATAGTCTTTTGAAGTATACTCCAAAATGACGTTTTTTCATTCATTTGATATTTTGGCAATTATTGGTAATAATGATATATTACCAGAATTGTATTAATCATGACAATAATGATGATAAAGTGAGAATAAAGAGAATTTTGATAACATTATTTATTATATTATTATCTTATTATTATTATTATTATTATTATTATTATTATTATTATTATTATTATTATTATTATTATTATTATTATTATTATTATTATAACAATAATAATAATAATAAGTATAATAATAATAATACTAATCTTTATAATATTGTTATTAATATTATTATTTTTATATTATTGTTTTTGCTATCATATTGTTGTTGTTTTTAGTATAGTTGCAGAAATATAGATTATAACTGCAATAATTCCCAATAAAAAGGGATAAAATTGCAATAATGATGAAATAATTGCAATAATGATGATAATGATGATAATAATGATGATAATGAGATGATAACGATAATAATGATGATAATCATGATAATAATGATAAATAATCATGATAATAATGATGATAATAACAGGAATTGTGTCCATATATAATAAAAAAAGGTAAAGAAAAAAAAATCCCAGAAGTCGAAAAGCGCAAAATCTAGCGAAATATAGTCTTTTGAGAGTATACTCCAAAATGACGTTTTTCCATTCATTTGATGATTTTGGCAATTATTAGGGTAATAATGATAATAATGTACCAGAATGTATAATCATGACAATAATGATGATAAAGTGAGAATAAAGAGAATTTGATAACATTATTATTATTATTATTATATAATTAGTATTATTATTATTATTAGTATTATTATTATATATTATATTATTATTTTATTATTATTATTTTAATATTATTCCAAAATATTTATAATGAATTATAACAATAATATAATATAAGTATAATAATAATAATACTAATCGTTATAATATTGTTATTAATATTATTATTGTTATGATTATCATTATTATTATTTCTACTGGTAGTTATAATATATTGCAAAAATAATTATAACAGTAATATTACAGTAATAACGATATTAATTAAAATAATGATATAAATAATTATTATAACACGTTTATTTGTTATATATTGTTATTGCTATCATTATTGTTGTTGTTATTAGTATAGTTGCAGAAATAGATTATAACTGCAATAATTGCAATAATAAGAATAATAATTGCAATAATGATGATAATAATTGCAATAATGATGATAATGATGATAATAATGATGATAATGATGATGATAACGTATAATGATGATAACATGATAATAATGTGATAATCATGATAATAATGATGATAATAACAGGAATTGTGTCCAATATAATAAAAAAAAGTATAAAAGAAAGAAAATCCCAGAAGTCGAAAAAGCGGCAAAATCTAGCGAAATATGTCTTTGAGAGTATACTCAAAATGACGTTTTTTCCATTCATTTGATGTTTTGGCAAATTGGAATAAGATAATAATACCAAAATTGTTAATCATAAACAATAATGATTTTTAAGTGAGAATAAGGGGAATTTTGTTTCATTTTTATTATATTTACAATTATTTTTATTTTTAGTTATTATTATTTTTATTATTATTTATTTTTATTTATTATTATTATTAAAAAAATAATTAATAAGAAAATTTATAATAAACTAATTTATAATATTTATTAAAATTATGTTTATTTTATTATATTTTATGTTATAATTAAAAAATATTTTTTTCGTAAAAATTCAAAAAATATTTTTAAAAAAAAATTAAAAAATTTAAAAAATTTAATTGTTTTTTATTTATTACATTTTTTTGTTTTTTATTTTAAAAATTTAAAATTTTTTATGAAAAATTGCAAAATAAGTTATAATTGCAAAATGGATAATAATTGCAATAATGAAAAATTGTTAATGATGTTTAAATGATGAAAAGGAAATAATGTAAAATATAATAATTGAATATGATAATTAATTTTATAAAGGGAATTGTCCCCAATTTAATAAAAAAAGGTAAAAAAAAAAAAACCAAAAAAAAGGAAAAAGCAAAATTTTCGGGGGGTTTTTAAAAGGTTT
>NW_023644853.1:0-37120 GCF_015228065.2 Penaeus monodon | reverse complement strand
TTTATTTATTTTTTCATTTTTTTAAATTTTTAATTTATATTTTTTTTACATTTTTAAAAATAACAACTACAAAAATTTAGAAAAAATTTTTTAAATAAAATAATAACTTTTTTAAATTTTATTTATATCATTATTTTAATTATATCGTTATTACTGTAATTATTACTGTTTAATATTTTTTTAAAATTATCTACCAGTAAAAAAAAAATATGAAATTTAAAAAAAATAATGTAAAATAAAAAATTTTTAAACATTCGTTTTTATAATTAACTTATTTTATTTTATTGTTTTATTCAGTTTTAAATATTTTTTTGCAATAATACTATAATTAAAAGAAATAATAATAATAATTTTAATATATAATATAATAATAAATAATATATAATCATAATATAATCAGTATAATAATATCATATTGAATAATATCATAATAGAATAATATAATTATATTCAAATATCAAGTTTCTTTTATATTTTTATATTTATATAAATAAAATTCATAATTATTATATATTACCTAAAAATTTCAAATCATCGTTTAAATAATAATATACTATTTTGATTATACGTTATTCTGTAATTATTTCTGTTTAATCTTATTTTACAATTTATCTTTTTCAGTTAAAAATAATTATATGATAATAATGGACAAAATTGTATTAAAAATCATTATTATAACAATCGTATTATTATATTATATTATATCATCATTATATTTATTATTTACAGTTATAATATATTTTCAATTAATATAATAATTAAGTAATTAATAAAAATTTAATAATACATTAAAAATTCAATTATAATTGAATTTATAAATAATAATATTTAATCAATAATAATAATAAAATAATAATATAATAATGATAATAATGATAATAACAATAATAATATTGATAATAGTATTTATATAATTAATTTTATCAAATGTTATCATTACTCTTTATTTTACTTTATATCATTTATTTTATATATTAAAAAATTACAGTAATTAATTAAAATATCATTTTTAAACCCATAATTCCAGAATATCAAATTGATATGAAATTAAACTTATTTATTATTTTGGATTATTACTCTAAATGTATATTTGCAATATTTGCTTTTACGTAATTTGGAATTTTTATATTATAATACCTTTATTAATTAATATATGTAATAATACTGTATATATCATATCATAATTATCATGATAATAATATATAATGTATAATCTATATCATCAATTTATCCAAATCTCTTTATCTCATTTTATTCACATTATTGTCATCATTATTGAAAATTATTATATTTTAGCTAATATTGCCAGATCTCAATAATGAAATCATTTTGGACTATACAAAACAATAATTAGTAATTCCTTTAATACATTTGGAACGTTTTTTTTTTACTTTTTATTATTATTTAATTAATTCGTTATTACGTCATTATTACTGTTATATATTATTTATCAATTTATATCCGTAAAATAATTAATATATCATAATAAATTAATGAATTATTAACAATATTATAACAATTATTATATTATTATTATTATTATTTATTAGTTATTTTTACATTATAAAATTTTGCAATAATACTAATAATAAATAATAATAAAAATAATATAATAATAATAATAATAATAATAATTTAATAATAATAAAATAATAATAAAATTTAATAATAATAATGATAAAAAGATAAAATGATAATAATGATAATAATAATGATAGTAATAAATTAAAAATTTTAATTTCATCAAATGTTATCCAATTCCTTTATTCTACTTTATCATCATTATTGTCAGGGATAATAGAATTTTCGGGTAATTTTAATTTTATTACCCTAATAATTGCCAAAAAAATCATCAAATGAATGGAAAAAAAACTCATTTTGGAGTTACTTCAAAAAGGATATATTTGCTAGATTTTCCCCTTTTTTCAAAATTTTGGGGAAAATTTTTTTTTTTTTATCTTTTTATTTATATAAAAACAATTTTTAATTTTTATTTTATTAAAAATTTTAATTTTAAATTTTAAAAAATTTTTTTAAATTTTTATTAAAATATTTAAAATATTTAAAATCAATTTTTAAAAAATTTTTAAAAACCCCAAAAAATTTTTAAATATTTTTTAATTTTTAAAGAAAAAATTAATTTTTACTTTCATTTTTAAAAAAAAACCAAAAAAAAAATAAAAAAAATTTTTTTTTTAAAAAATTAAAATTTTTAAATTTTTTTTTTTTTTAAATTTTGTTTTTTTTAAAATTTTTTAAATAAAAAATTTAAAAAAAATATATAAAAAATTTTAATAAAATAATAATAAAAAAAAATTTTTTAAAAATTTAAAATTAAAAAATTTTTTAAAAATAAAAAATTTATAATAATTTTTAATTTAAAATTTTTTTAATTTTTCCTTTTAATAAAAAATTTTAAAAAAATAAAAAACCAAAAAATAAAATAATAAAAAAAAAAAAATTTTTTTTTAAAAATTTATTTTTTAAATTTTTTTTTTTAAAAAAATTTAAAAGGGAAAAAAATTAAAATTTTAAAAAAATTTTTAAAAATTTTAAAAATTTTTAAAAAATTAAAATTTAAAAAAAAATTATTAAAATAATACTTAAAAAAATTTAATTTTATAATTTTGGTTTTTTTTAAAATTTGTTTTTTTTTTTTTTCCCAAAAGAAAAAAAATAAAAAAAATTTTTTTTATAACAATTTTTAATAAAAATAAAAAAATTTTTTTTAAAAAAATTTTTTTTAAAAAATTTTTGGTTAAAAAATTTTTTTTTTTTTTTTTAATTTAAAAAAAATTTTTTTATAATTTTAAAAAAATAATATTTTTAAATTAATTATAAAATAAAATTTTATTTATTATAAAATTTTAAAAAAAAAAATTTTTAAATAATATTTTAATATTTTAATATTTTAAATAAATTTTTATTATTAAAACTAATTAAAAAAAATTTTTTTTAAAATTTTTTTTAATTTTTTTTTAAAACAAATTTTTATTTTAATTATTACTTAATTTTTTATTAGGGGAAAATTTTTAATTAAAATTTTTATATTGAAAAAATTAATTTAAAAAAATTAAAAAAAAAAAATTATTTAAAAAATTTTTTTTTAAAAAAAAAATTTAAAAAATAAAAATTTTAAAATAATAAAAAAATTTTAAAAAATTAAAAAAGATAAAAAAAAAAAAAAAATTTAAAAAAATTTATAAAATTTTTTTTTTTACTTTTATTTTTTTTTATTATTTTTTTATATTTGAATTCAAAAATTATTTATTTAAAAATTTTAAAAAAAATTATAAAAAAAATAAAAAAATATTTTAAATTAATTAAAAATATATTTTAAAATTTTGTTTTTAAAAATTTTTGGGGATTTTTTTTATTTTTAATTTTTTAATATAAGGGAAACCCTTTTTATTCATTTTTATAATTAAAATTTTTTATTAAAATCCTATTTTTAAAAATTTTTTCAAAAAAACCTAAAATTCAAAATTTTTTTTTTTTCCCTTTTATTTTTTTTTTAATTATATAATAAACAAATCAAAATAATATAATAAAAAAATTAATAAAAATTAAAGTTTTAATCTTTATTTTTTAAATTTAAATTTTTTTATTTATTACTTTATTAATAATTAAAAAATTTTAAAAATAATAAAAAAATTTAAAAAACAATAATGATATTAAAACAATTTATAACAATTTTATTTTTAATAATTTATTATTATTTTATTAAAAATTTTATTAATTTTTTAATATTTTTAAATAATTAAAAAAAAAAAAATAAAAAATAAAAAAATAAAATAAAAATAAAATTTTAAAATTAAAAAAAAAAAATAATAATAATTTTAAAATATAATAATAAATTTGAAAATAATAAATATAATATTAATAATATAAAATATAAAATTTTATAATTTTTTTACTTTTAAAAATATTAATAAAAATAAAAAAAATTTTTTAAAAAAATAATAATGAAATATAAATAAGGGAAAAAAATTTTATCATTAAAAATTTTTTCTATTTGTTTGCTTTTTCGTTTTTGGGTTTTTTTTTTCCCTTTTTTTAAAATTAAACCCTTGTAACTTATTTAGTTATTCAAATTTTTAAATTCTTTTAAATTTTTTTTCTTTTTTTAATTTTTTATCAATTTTTAATAATTTATAATTTTTTAAATATTTTTATGTTTTTAACTTTTAAAAAAAAAATCATAATAAATAATAACAAAAAAAAAAAAAATTTTTTAAACTTTTTAATTTTTTAAAAACTTTTACAAATTTTTTATAAAAAAAATTTTTTAAACAAAAAAACCCCCCCTTTAAAAAAAATAAGATAAAAAAAAATTTAATAACAAATTATAAAATTTTTTTTAAATTTATTTTTAAATTTTTTTTTAATAAATTTTTAAAAAAAATTTTTTAAAAAAAATATTAAATTTAAAAAAATTAATAAAAAAATATAAAATAAAATTAAAAAAAATTTAATAAAAATTTTAAAATAATATAAAATATAATAAAAATTAAATAAAAAAATAAAAATAAAATAATAATATAATAATAAAATAAAAATTTTTTTTTTTTATATAAATTTAATTTTAAAAAATAAATATAAAATTTTTAAAAAAAATTTAAAATTTTAAATAAATAAAAACCTTTTTGGGTAAAAAACTTATTTTAATTTTTCCCTTTTTTCGCTTTTTTTTTTTTTCCCCTTTTTTTTTTATAAAACCTTTTTTCATTCTTTTTCGTTTTTAAATTTTTTTTTTTTTTATATATATCAAATTTTTTTAATTATTTTTTATTCATATATTTTTATTTTTTACAAAAAAATTTTTTTTATTTTTTTTTTTTTTCCCATTATAAAAAAAAATTTTTGAATAAAAATAAAAAAAATTTTTTTTTTATTTTTTAAAATTTTTAAAAATTAATATGTATACTTAATAACTTTTTTTTTATAACTAAAAAAATAAAAAATTAAAATTAATAAAAATTCTATAAAAAAAATTTTTAAAATTTTATATTAAAATATTTTTATTTAATTTTATTTTTAAAATTTTAAAAATTTTTTAATAAATAATAATTAAAAAAAATTTTTAAAATATAATAAAAATTTTTAAAAATTTAAAAAAAAATAATAAAATAAAATAAAAAAAATAATAAAATAATAAATAATAAAAAATTTTTAAAATAATAATAAAATAAAATAAAAAATATAAAAATTAAAAATTTATTTATTTTATATATATGTATATTAATAAATCATTAATTATAAATTTTTTTTTTTTAAATAAGGGAAAAAAAGTATTTTAATTTTCCTAAAAGGAATTTTTTTTTTGGGCCCTTTTGGGGATTTTTTTTTTTTTCTTTTTTTTTTTTTTTTGGGGAAAAATTTTTTTTTCCCCCTTTTTAAATTTTGAAAATTTTATTTTATTACTTTACATCATTAATTTACATAAAATTTATCATCATACATCATTTATTATTCACAATTTTTTAATCATTTTTTGAAAAATTATCATTATTTTAAATTCCCCAAATAATATATATTTTACATCTATAAAATAACAACTACAATAAAAATAGTAAAAACAAAAATAAAAAAATAAAACGTTTTTATAATCATTATTTATATATTATTTTAATTTAATATTTTTTATTACTGTAATTATTACTTTTATAAATATTTTTTTTAAAATTTATCACCAGTAAAAAAAATAATAATGATAAAAATAACTAATGATTTAATAACAATTTAAACAATTCGATTTAATTATATTTTTATTATTATTATTGTTATTATTACAGTAAATATATTTTTTGGAAAAACTATCAATAAAGTATTTGTAATATATATAATAATATAATAATAATATTAATAACTATTATAATAATGAACAATAATTATATATATATTATCATGATATAATCATCATAATATAGTTATCATATTATTTATCATCATTTATCATCATTATCATTCATGATTAATCATATTCATAATTATTATCATATTATCCAAAATTTGCCAGATATCAAAATGGAAAAATTATTGCGAGTTACTAAAATATATTTTCATCTATATTTTTTCGACTTGGGTTTTTTTTTAATTCAATTATTATACAATAATAAGGTTTTAATTCATTATTATATCATTATTGTAATTAATATCGTATTACGTAATTCATCATTATCATCATATATCATTATCACTCATATCATCATTATTGAATAATTATATATTAATAACAATAATATATTATAATTATATTAAAAATAATTTTATTATTATATAATAACACTATATTATTAATTATGTTTTTATTACAATTATAAATATTTGCAATAATAACGTTTTAATAAAGTATTAATAATATATATTAATAATTTTTAAATTTAATTAATATACTATAATTAATAATTATTAAAATAATACATAATAATAATAAATAATGATAATAATGATAATAATAAATAATAACAATGATTAATAACAATGTATTATTATAATTAATAATCATCATTGTTATCCAATTTTTATTTCAGTTTTATATTATATTTTGATAATAGAATTAAGGTAATAATATAATAATAACATAATAATTTGAAGAATCATAAAATGAATGAAAAAAAAATACATTTGGATTAATATCAATAATGCTATATTGAATAGATTTGCGCATTTCGACTTTGGGATTAATATAATAATACTATTTTTATATATATGGACACAATTCCTTATTATCTCATTATTATCATGATTATCATCAATTATCGTATTCATTATCATTATTCACCCTAATAATTGCCAGAATCATAATATGAAAAAGTCAATTTGAGTCATCTTATTGCAATAATTATCATTATTTTGCAATTATTGCAGTTTATTATTATTTTTTATCTATTATAATAACAATCCATAATATAGTAATATAATATATAACATAATAACGTTTTCATAATCATTTATATCATTATTTTAATTTATATCTTATACTGAATTATTACTATTCTATATTATTATTTTACAATTATCTACCTAGTAAAATAATTTAATAAGAATAATAACAATAGATATTAATAACAATATATAACAATTTATTATTATAATATACTATTTTATATTAGTTATTTACAGTTTAATTATATTTTTGGCAATAATACTAATAATTAAAGTAAAATAATAATAATAATAATAATAATAAATAATAATAATAATAATAATAATAAATAATAAAATAATTATAATTAATAATAATGATAATAATGATCATAATGATCATAATGATAATAATAATGATAATAGTAATACATATTAATAATCATCAAAATGTTATCCAAAATTCTCTTTATCCACTTTTCTCATCATTATTGTCATGATTAATAGAATTCAGGTACATTATTATCATTATTACCCTAATAATTGCCAGAATCAATCAAATGAAGGCAAAAAAACGTCATTTTGGAGTCTACTCCAAAGGTATATTTCGCTAGATTTGCCCGCTTTTTCGAACTTTGGGATTTTTTCTTTTACCTGTTTTATTATATATGACACAATTCTGTTATTATCATCATATATTCATGATTATCATCATTATTATCGTTATCATCATCATTATCACATTATCATTTCATATCATCATCATTATCATCATTATTGCATTATTATCATCATTATTGCCAATAATTATCATATATTGCAATTATTGCAGTATAAATATATATTTTTACATTCTATACTAATAACAACTACAATATAATAGTAATAACAATGATAATAAAAAATAATAACGTTTTATAACATATTTATATTCATTATTTTAATTTTAATATCTTATTACTGTAATGATTACTGTTATAATGATTTATTTACAATTATAACAGTAAAAGAATAATAATACTGATATAAAAACAATAATGAATATTAACAATATTATAACAATTCGTATTATATAATTATCTTATTATTATTTTATTGTTATATTACAGTTATAATATATTTTTGCAATCATACTAATAATTAAGTAAATAATAATAATAATAATAATAATAATAATAATAATATATAATACTAATAATTAATAATAATAATAATAATAATAATTAAAATAATAATTTAATAATAAATAATGATAATAATGATAATAATGATAATAATGATAATAATAAATGCTAATAGTAATAATATTAAATAATCATCAAATGTTATCCAAATTCTCTTTATCTCACTTTTATCACATTATTGTCATGATTAATAGAATTCAGGTAATTATTATCATTATTACCCTAATAATTGCCAGAATCATCAAATGAATGGGAAAAAAACCCCGTCATTTTGGAGTCTACTCTCAAAAGGCATATTTCGTAGATTTTGCCGCTTTTCGACTTTTGGGATTTTTTTTCTTTACCTTTGTTTATTATATATGAGACACAATTCCTGTTATTATCATCATTTATTATCATGATTATCATCATTATTATCTTATCATCATCATTATAATCATTATCATCATTAGCATCAATCATTATCTCATTATTACAATTACTATCATCATTATTGCAATAATTATCATTATTATTGCAATATTGCAGTTTTATAATATATATTTTTACATTCTATACTAAAACAACTACAATAATAATAGTAATAACAATGATCAATAAACAATATAACGGTTTTATAATCTAATTTAATCATTATTTAATAATATCGTATTACGTTAATTATTACTGTTATAATGATCTATTTTTACAATATACTCCAGTAAAAAGAATAATAAGATAATAAGTAACAATATTGATATTATTAACAATATTTTATACAATTCCGTATTATTATAATTATACTTATTATTATTATATTGTTATTATTACAGTTATAATATATTTTTTGGGCAATCATTACTACTAATTAAAAAAGAATAATAATAATAATAATAATAATAATAATAATAATAATAATAATCTAACTAATAATAATAATAATAATAATAATAATAATAATAATAATTTATAATAATAATAATGATAATAATGATAATAATGATAATAATGATAATAATAATGATAATAGTAATAATATTAATAATCATCAAATGTTATCCAAATTCTTTTATTCTCACTTTTCTCATCATATTGTCATGATAATAGAATTCAGGTACTTATTAGCAATTATTACCCTAATAATTGCCAGAATCATCAAATGAATTGGAAAAAACGTCATTTGGAGTCTACATTCAAAAGGCTATATTTCGCTAGATTTTGCCGCTTTCGACTTTTGGGATTTTTTTTTCTTTACCTTTTTTTATTATATATGGAACAATTCCTGTTATTATCATATTATTTATCATGATATCATTCATTATTATCGTTATCATCATCATTATCTCATTCTCATCATTTATCAATCAATATCATCATTATTGCCAATATTATCATCATTATTGCAATAATATCATTATTATTGGCAATTATTGCAGTATAATAATATTTTACATCATACTAATAACAACTACATCAATAATATTAAGAACAATGATAATAACAAATAATAACGTTTTTATAATCATAATTTATATGCATTATTTTAATAATATCGTTATTACTGTAATTATTACTGTTTATAATGATTATTTTTATAATTATATACAGTAAAAAGAATAATAATGATAAAATAACATAATGAATTATTAACAATATTATAACAATTTCGTCTATTATAATTATACTTATATTATTATTATTGTTATTATACAGTTAGAATATATTTTTTGGCAACATACTAATAATAAAGTAATTAATACTAATAATAATAATAATAATAATAATAAGATAATAATTAATAATAATAATAATAATAATAATATGAAAATAATTATAAATAATAATAATGATAATAATGATAATAATTGATAATAATGATAATAATACTGATCAATTTAGTAATAATATTAATAATCATCAAATGTTATCCAAATTTCTTTATTCTCACTTTTATCATCATTATTGTCATGATTAATAGAATTCAGGGTAATTAATTATCATTATACCCTAATAATTGCCAGAATCATCAAATGAAGTGAAAAAAACATCATTTTGGGAGTCTACTCTCAAAAAGGCTTATTTTCCGCTAGAAGATTTTGCCGCCTTTGTTTCGACTTTGGGGGAAAATTTTTTTTCTTTTACCTTTTTTATTAATATATGGGACACAATTCCTGTTATTATCATCATTATTATCATGATGTATCATTCATTATTATCGTTATCATCATCCTTATCATCATTATCATCATTTATCATCTCATTATCTCATTATTGCAATTATTATCATCATTATTGCAATAATTTCATTATATTGCAATTATGCAAGTTATAATATATATGTTTACATCTATAACTAATAAAACTACATAATAATAGTAATACAATGATAATAACAATAACGTTTTTTATAAATCATAATTTATATCAGTATTTTAATTAATATCGTTATTACTGTAAGATTACTGTTATAATGATTATTTTTACCAATTTATACTACCAGTAAAAAGAATAATAATGATAATAATACACTAATGATATTAGTAACAATATTATAACTTTAAAAACAAAAAAAAAACAAAAAAAAAAAAAAAAAAAAAAAAAAAAAAAAAAAAAAAAAAAAAAAAAAATCAATTCGTATTATTATAATTATACTTATTATTAGTTATTATTGTTATTATACAGTATAATATATTTTTTGGCAAATAAATACTAATAATTAAAGTAATAATAATAATAATAATAAGAATAATAATAATAATATATAATAATAATTATAATAGCAATAATATAATAATGATAATAATAATAATTTAATAATAATAATGATAATAATGATAATTAAATGATATAATGAAATAATAATGATAATAGTAATAATATTAACAATCATCAAATGGTATCCAAATTCTCTTATTCTCACTTTTATCATCATTATTGTCATGATTAATAGAATTCAGGTAATTATTATCTTATTACCTTAATAATGCCAGAAGCATCAAATGAATGGAAAAACACTTCATTTTGGAGTCTACTCTCAAAAGGCGATATTTCGCTAGATTTTGCCGCTTTTTCGACTTTGGGATGTTTTTTCTTTACCTTTTTGATTATATATGGACACCAATCCTGTTATTGTCATCAATTATTATCCTGATTATCATCCATTCTTATCGTTATATCAGCATTATCATCAGTATCATCATACATTCATTATCATCATCATTATCATCATTATTGCAATTATTATCATCATTATTGCAATAATATCATTATATTGCAATTATTGCAGTTATGATATATAATTTTACATCTATACTAATAACAAAACTACAATAATAATAGTAATAAACAATGATAATAAACAATAATCAAACGTTTTAATATCATAAATTTATATCATGATTTTAATTAATATTCGTTCTTACTGTATTATTTACTGTTATATTGATATTTTTTACAATTATACTTACCAGTAAAAAGAATAATAATATAATAATACAATAATGAATTATTAACAATATTATAAACAATTCGTATTATATATTATATTATATTATTATTATTGTTATTAGTTACAGTATAATAATTTTTGGCAATAATATAATAATTAAAGTAATAATAATAAATAATAATAATAATAATTAATAATAAATAATAATAATAATAATACTAATAATAATAATAATAATAATAAATAATAATAATTATAATACTAAAATGAAATAATGATAATAAGATAATAATGATAATAATAATGATAATAGTAATAATTATAATCATCAAATGTTATCCAAATTTCTCTTTATTCTCACTTTTATCATCATTATTGTCAGATTAATAGAATTCAGGTAATTCTTTATCATTATTACCCTAAGAATTGCCAGAATCATCAAATGAATGGAAAAAATACGTCATTGGAGTCTACTCTCAAAAAAGGCTCTATATTCGCTAGATTTTGCCGCTTTTCGATTTTTGGGGTTTTTTTTTTCTTTTACCTTTTTTTTTATTATGGGCCCAAAAATTTCCCTTTATTATCACATTATTTCATGATTATCATCATTTTTATCGTTATCTTTTCTTTTCATTATCTCATTACATAAATTTTTATCAATTTTTGCAATTATTATCATCATTATTGCAAAAATTTCATTATTATTGCAATTATTGCAGTTATAATAATTTTTTACATTTTAACTAAAACACTAAAATATAATAGTAAAAACCTAAATAAAAATATAACTTTTTTTATAATCTTTATTTATATCATTTTTTTAAATTAAATATGTTTTACTGAAATTATTACTGTTAAAATATTTTTACAATTATACTCCCCAGTAAAAAAAAAAAATAATAAAAAAAACCCAATATTTTTAATAACATTTTATAAAATTCGTATTTTTTAAAATTAACTTATTATTATTATTTTTGTTATTTTACATTTAATATTTTTTTTGGCAAAAAATACTAATAATTAAAGTAATAATAAATAATAAAATAATAAAAAAAAATAATAATAATAAAAAAATAATAATAATAATAATAAAAATAATAATAAAAAAAATTTTAAAATTTAATAATAATGTTAAAAATAAATAATGAAAAAATGAAAATAATAATGAAATAGTAATAATAAAAAAATCCAATTTTTCCCAAAATTCTTTTATTCTCATTTTTATCATCATTATTGTCTGATTAATAGAATTCAGGTAATTTTTACATTATTCCCCTAAAATTCCAAAATCATCAAAGAAGGGAAAAAAAAGCATTTTGGAGTCTACTCAAAAAAGGCTTATTTCCTAGATTTTGCCTTTTTTGACTTTTGGGTTTTTTTTTTCTTTAACCTTTTTTTATTAATATGGACAAATTCCTTTTATTACATCATTAATCATGATTATCATCATTATTATGTTACCCCAAATTTATCTTTATCATCATTATAATCATTATCATCATTTTGAAATTATTTCATCATTATTGCAATAATTTCATTATTTTTTAAATTATTGCGTTATAATTAATTTTTACATCTATACTAATAACCACTACAATAATAATAGTAAATAACAATAATAATAACAAACCAACGTTTTATAATCATTACTTATATCATTATCTTAATTATTATCGTTCTTACTGTAATTATTACTGTTTAAATAATTATTTTTACAATTATACGACAGTAAAAATAATAATAAATGATAATATAACAATATGAATCATAAAACAATATTTAACAATTCGTATTATTAAATTATACTTATTATTATTATATTGTTATTATTACAGTTATAATATATTTTTTGGCAATATACTAAAATTACAGTAATAATAATAATAATAATAATAATATAATAATAATAATCATACTAATATAATAATAATAATAATAATCATAATCATAATATGAACAATATGATATAATGATAATAATAGACTAATATAATATATAGTCACAATACATAATCATCCAAATGTTATCAAATTCTCTTTATTCCTCACTTTTATTATCATTATGTTATGATTAATAGAATTCCGGTAATTATATCGTATTACCCTAATACTTGCCAGAATCATCAATGAATGGAAAAACGTCCATTTTGGAAGTCTACTCTCAAAAGGCTAATTTCGCTAGATTTTGCCGCTTTTTCGACTTGTGGGATTTTTTTCTTTAAACCTTTTTTATTATATATTGACACAATTCTGTTATTATCATCATTATATCATGACATCATCATTATTATCGTTATCATCATCATTATCCTCCATTATCATCATTTCATCATCATTATCATCATTATTGCAATTATTATCATTCATTATTGCACAATAATTATCTTATTATTGCAATTATTTCAGTTATAATATTATTTTTGACATCTATACTATAACAACTACAATATAATAGTAAACAATAATAATAACATATAACGTTTTTATAATCATATTTCTATCATTAAGTTTATTAATATCGTTATTACTGTAATTATTGCTGTTATACTAATTATTTTTTACAATTATACTACCAAGTAAAAATAATCATAATGATAATATAACATATTAATAACCATTTCGTAATTAATATATTATCCTTATTATTATTTATTATGTTTATTATTAGACGTTATAAGATATTTTTTGGCAATAATATTAATTATTAAAGTAATAAAATAATATATAATAATAATAATAATAATAATATAATATAATGATAAAATAATAATAATATAATAATATACATAATAATGATACTAATGATATATGAATAATAATTAAATAATAATGATAATAGTACTAATACTATATCATCAATGTTATCCAAATTCCTCTTGTATTCTTACTTTTATCATCATTATTGTCATATTATTGGGAATTGCAGGTAAATTATTATCTTGTACCTAATAATTGCCAGAATCATCAAATGAATTGAAAAACGTCATTTTGGGTCTACTCGCAAAGGCCTTATATTTCGCTACATTTTGCCGCTTTTTTGAGGGGGGGGCTTTTTGGGATTTTTTTTTCTTTTACCTTTTTATTATATTGGACAACATATTCCTGTTATTTCATCATTATTATCATGACTATCATCATATATCGTTATCATCATCATTATCTCATTATCATCATTATCATCATCATTATTCATCATTATTGCAATTATTATCACATTATTGCAATAATTATCATTATTATTGCAATTATGCAGTTATATATTATTTTACTCTATCTAATAACAAGTACAATATATAGTAATGACAATATAATAACAATAATAACGTTTTATAATCATTATTTATATCATTATTTTAATTAATAGCGTTTATTAACTTGTAATTATTACTGTTATAAATAATATTTTTACAATTATACTACCAGTAATAAATTAATAATGAATGATAATATAACATAATGATGATTAATACCACTATTATCACAATTCTATTATTATAATTAATACTTCTATTCTTTTATTGGTTATTATTACGTTATAATATATTTTTTTTGGCTAATAATACTAATAATTAAAGTAATATAATAAAATAATAATATAACTAGAATAATAATAAATAATAATATATAATAATTAAATAATAATATAATAAATGATAATAATATAATACGATAATAATTGATAATATAATGATAATTATAATACTGACTAATAATTATCCCATGTTATCCAAATTCTCTTTATTCTCACTTTTATCATCATTATGTCATGATTAATAGAACTTCAGGTAATTATTATATATTACCCAATTAATTGCCAAATCATCAAATGAATGAAAACTCATTTTGGAGTCTACTCTCAAAGGCGATATTTCGCTAGATTTTGCCGCTTTTGTCGACTTTGGGATTTTTTTTCTTTAATACCTTTTTTTTATTATATATGGACACAATTCCTATTATTTCATCATTATTATCTGACTATCATCATCTTATCGTTATCATCATCATTATCATCATTATCATCATTATCATCATCATTATCATCATTATTGCAATTATTTCATCATTATTGCAATTAAATTATCATTCTATTGCAATTATTGCAGTTATGATATATATTTTTACATCTATCCTAATACAACTACATAATAATAGTAATACAATAATTAGAACAAGATACTTTTTATAATCCTTATTTTTTATATCATTATTTTAATGATATCGTTATTACTGTAATTATTACTTATAATACTATTTTTACAATTTTTACTACCAGTAAAATACTTAATAATGCTATAATACAATAATGAATATTATAACAAATATTATAACATTCGTATTATTATAATTATACGTATAATTTATATTATTGTTATTATTACAGTTATAATATATTTTTTGGCATAATACAATCATTAAAGTAATAATAATAATACTAATAATTAATCATAATAATATAATATATATAAAATATATAATAATAATGAATATATAAAACTAATAATAATGATAATAATGTAATAATGATAATATTGATTAATAAATATGAGATAGTAATAATACTTATATAATTATCAAAATGTTATCCAAATTCTCCTTTATTCTCACTTTTATCATCATTAGTTGTCAGAGTATAGAATTCAGGTAATTATTTATCATTATTACCCTAATAATTGCAGAATCATCCAATGAAATGAAACACGTCATTTTGGAGTCTTCTCTCAAAAGGGCTATAAATTTCGCTATAGATTTTGCCGCTTTTTTGCGACTTTTTGTGATTTTTTGGTTCTTTACCCTTTTTTTATTAGATATGGCACAATTCCTGTTATTATCATCAATTATTATCAGACTACCATCATTATTATAGTTATCATCAATCATTATCATCATTACATCATTATCATCATCATTATCATCATTTATTTGCAATATTATCATCATTATTGCAATATTATCATTATTATTGCAATTAGTGCCGTTATACCTTATATCTCTTTACATCTAACTAATAACAAACTACAATACGAATAGAATAACAATAATAATAACATATAACGTTTTTTTAATCTTAATTTATATCTTTATTTTAATTAATATCGTTTATTACTTGTAATTAGTAGCTGTTATAAATAATTATTTTACAATTTTACTACCAGTAAAAATAAATAATAATGATAATATTAACAATAATGATATTAACTAACAATATTATAAACAATTCGTATTATTATAATTATACTTATTATATTTTATGTTCTTATTCAGTTATAATATATTTTTTTGCAATATACTAATAATTACAGTAATAATATAATAATAATAATATAATAATAATAATAATAATAATAATATAATAATAATGATAATAATGATAATAATGATAATATGATAATAATAATGATAATAGTATATAATAATAATCATCAAATGTTTATCAAATTCTCTTATTCTCACTTTTATAATCATTATTCTCATGATTAAATAGATTCAGGTACTTATTATCATTGTACCCCACTAATTGCCAGAATCACAATGAATGAAAACCGTCAACTTGGTCTAACTCCTCAAAAGGCTATATTTCGCTAAGATTTTGCCGCTTTTCGACTTTTGGGATTTTTTTTCTTTTACATTTTTTATTATATATGACCAATTCCTGTTAATATCATCATTATTTCATTCCTATCATCATTATTATCGTATCAATCATCATTATCATCATTATCAATCATTATCATCATTATCATCATCAGTATCATCATTATTGCAATTATTATCATACAATATTGCAATTAATCATTATTCTTGATTATTGCAGTTATATATATATTTTTACATCTATACTAATAACAACGTACACTAATATAGTAATAACATATAATTCACAATAATAAACGTTTTTATAATCATTATTTTAGATCATTAATTTTTATTAATATCGTTATTTTACTGTCATTATTACTGTTATCGAATAATTATTTTTACAAATACTACCAGTAAATAATAATAATGATATAATAACATATGATATTAATAACAATATTATAACAATTCCGTATTATTATAATTATCTTAGTATTATTATTATTGTTTATTATTACAGTTATAATTATTTTTTTGGCAATAATACTAATAATTACGGTAATAATAATAATAATAATAATACTAATAATAATAATAATAATACTAATAATATAATACTCAATAATGAATAATAATATATAATGATAATAAGATAATAATGATAATAATGATACATAATGATCATATAATAATACTAATATCACATATGTTTATCAAATTCTCTTTATTCTCACTTTATCATCTATTATTGTCATGATTAATCGAATTCAGGTAATTTTTCATTATACCACTAGATAATTGCCAGAATCATCAAATCTAAAAAAACGTCATTTTGGAGTCACTCTCAAAGGCTATATTTCGCTAGAATTTGCCGCTTTTTCGACCTTTTGGGATTTTTTTTCTTTTACCTTTTTTTTTTATTATGTATGGACATCAATTTCCTGTTATTATCATCATTATTAGCATGACTCTCATCATTATTATCGTTATCATCAATCATTATCATCATACTCATAGCATCATCCATTATCATCTTAGTGCCAATTAATTGCATCATTATTGCAAATTATCATTATTATTGCATTATTGCAGTTATAAATACATCTGTTTTACATCTATACTAATAACAAACTACAATATAATATTAATAAATAATATAACAATAATAACGTTTTTATAATCATAGTATTATATCATTATTTTAATATCTCGTTATTACTGTAATTATTACTGCTATAAGAATTATTTTTACAAGTATAACTACCAGTAAAAATACTAATAATGATAATGATAATAATAAACAATAATGATAATTATAACACTATTATACAATTCTATTATTATAATTATACTTATATTATTATATTGTTATTATTACAGTTATAATAATTTTTTTGGCAATATACTACTAATCCGTAATAATATCTAATAATATAATAATAATAATATCATAATATAATACTAATAATAATATAATAATAATGATATAATTGCTAATATTGATAATAATGATACTAATATAATAATAGGATAATATAATTACAATAATCAATCAAATGTTTATCCAATTCTCTTATTCTCACTTTTAAAATCTCATTATTGGTCATTTTGAGTCCTCTCCAAAGCTATATTTCGCTAGATTTTGTCGCTTTTTCGACTTGGATTTTTTTTCTTTACCTTTTTTTTTATTATTATGGACACAATTCCTGTTATTATCATCATTATTAATCATGAACATCATCATTATTATCGTTATCATCACATTATCATCATTATCATCATTATCATCACATTAATCCTCATTTTGCAATTATTCATCATCATTCTTTGCAATAATTAATCCTTATTATTTGCAATTATGCAGTTATAATATATATTTTTACATCTATACTAATAACCAACTAAATAATAATAGTAATAAACAATAATAATAAATTTAACGTTTTTCATAATCATTATTTATGATCATTATTTAATTAATATCGTTATTCCTGTAATTAAATTACTGCGTTATAATAATTATTTTAACAATTAATACTACCAGTAAAATAATAATAATGATATAATTAACACTAATGATATTATACAATGATTATAACAATTCGTATTATTATAATTATACTTTATATTATTATTATTGTTATATTACAGTTATAATATATTTTTTGGCAATAATACTAATAATTAAGTAAGAATAATAATATAATTAATAATATAATATATAATACATAATAAAATAATATAATAATATAATAATGATAATAATGATAATATTGATTATAATGATAATAATATTGATAATAGTTATAATACTAATATCATCAAATGTATCCAAATTCTCTTATTCTCACTTTTATCATCATTATTTCATGATTATAATTTCAGGTAATTATCATCTTCTTACCCTAATAATTGCCAGAATCATCAATGATGGAAAAAAACGTCATTTTGGATCTAACGTCTCAAAAGGCTATATTTCGCTAGATTTTGCTGCTTTTCGACTTTGGATTTTTTTTCTTTAACTTTTTTTATTATATATGGACACAATCCTGTTTATTTCATCATTATATCATAACTATCATCATTAGTATCGTTATCATCATCAATTACTCATTAGCATCATTATCATCATCATTATCATCATTCTTGCAATTATTATCCCATTCCCATTATGCAATTATTATCATTATTCTGCAATTATTGCAGTTATAATATTATTTTTACATCTATACTAATAACAACTTACATAATAATAGTAATAACCATAATAATACACATTAATACGTTGTTTATAATCATTATTTATATCATTATTTTATTAACTATCGTTATTACTGTAATTATTACTGTATAATATTATTTTTACATTAAACTACCATAAAATAATAATATGAAATAATAATAAAATAATTGAGTTTATACAATATTATAAACAATTCGTATTATTATATTTAATACTTATTATTATTATTTTGGGGTTATTATTACAGTTATGATATATTTGGCAATAAACTAATAATTAAGTAATCTAATAATATAATTAATATAATAATACTAATAAAGAATAATAATAATAAATAATAAATAATAATAATAATAATAATGATAAGAATGAAAATAATGATATATAATATAATATTATAATACTAATAATCATCAATGTTTATTCCTAAATTCTCTTTATCTCACTTTTATCATCTTATTGTCTTGATAAACGAATTCAGGTAATTATTATCATTTATTACCCTAATAATTGCAGAATCATCAATGAATGGAAAAAAACGTCATTTGGAGGCTAACTCTCAAAAGGTTTTGCCCGCTTTTTCGACTTTTGGGATTTTTTTTTTCTTGTAACCTTTTTTTATTAATATATGACACAACTTCTGTTTATTATCATCATTATTATCATGACTATCATCATTATTATCGTATCATCATATTATATCATTATCATAAGTATCATCATATTATCATCATTATTGCATTATTATCATCATTATTGCAATAATTATCATATTATTGCAATTATATGGCAGTTTATCATAATATTTTTAAAATCTATACTAATAACAACTACAATAATAATAGTAATAGACATAATATACAATAATAACGCTTTTAATAATCATTATTATATCATTCTTTTAATTATATCGTTATTCTGTAAATTATTGCTGTTATAATAATTAGGTTTACCAATTATACTACCAGTAAAATAATAATGGATAATCATAACAATAATGATATTAAAACAATAATTATACAATTCGATTATTATAATTATACTTATATTATTATTATTGTTATTTTACAGTTGATAAATATAGTTTTTTGCACTAATACTATATTTAAAGTAATAATAATAATAATAATAATAATAATAATACATAATAATAATAATATATAATATAATAATGATAATAATAGTATAATAATTAATAATGATATAATGATACTAATTGCTAATAATGATAATAATAACTGATAATAGTAATAATCTAATTATCATCCATAAAATGTTATCCAATGCTCTTGATTCTCACGTTTATCCTCATTATTGTCATGATTAATATAAATTCAGGTAATTATTATCATGTCACCGTAAATAATTGCAGAATTCATCAATGAATGGAAAAACGCATTTTGAGTCTACTCTGAAAAGGCTATATTTCGCTCGATTTTTGGCAGGGCTTTTTCGAACTTTTGGATTTTTTTTCTTTTATACCTTTTTATTATATATGGACCACAATTCCTGTTAGTTATCATCATTATTATCATGACTATCATCTTATTTCGTTACACATCATTATCATCATTAATCATCATTATCATCATCATTATCATCATATTGCAATCTTATCATCATTATTGCATATTAGCATTATTATTTGCAATTATTGCAGTTATAATATATCATTTTTTACATCTATCTAATAACCAACTACAATAATAATAGTATAACAATAATAATACAATAATAACGTTTTTATAATCATTATTTATATCCTTATTTTAATTAATAATAGCGTTATACTGTAAATTATTACTGTTATAATAATTATTTTTACAATTATACTACAGTAAAATAATAATAATGATAATATAACAAATGATATTAATACAATATTATAACAATTCGTATTATTATAATTAGACTTATTATTATTTATTGTTATTATTACATTATAATATATTTTTTTTGGCAATAATACTAATAATTAAAGTATAATAATATAATAATTAATAATAATAAATACTAATACTAATAATAATACTAATGAATAATAATAATAATAATAATCAATGATAAGAATGATAATAATGATAAATAATGTAAATAATAATGATAATAGTAATAATACTACTAATCCAAATGTTATCCAAATTCTCTTTATTCTCACTTTATCTCATATTGTCATATTAATAGAATTCAGGTATTATATCATTATTACCCTAATATTGCAGAATCATCAAATGAGGAAAAAAAACTTCCATTTTGTGAGTCTACTCTCAAGGCTATATTTTCGCTAGATTTTGCCGCTTTTTTCGACTTTTGGGATTTTTTTTTTTCTTTAACCTTTTTTTTTATTATCTATGTACACATTCCTGTTATTCTCATCATTATTATCATGACTATCATCATTATTTTTATTATCGTTATCAGCATCATTACATCATTATCATTCATCTTAATCCTCATTATTGCAATAATTATCATTATTTTATTGCATTATTGTCAGTTATAATATATGTTTTTAATCTATACTAATAACAACTACAAGAATAATAAGTAAAACAATAAATAATAACCATCATTTAATTAATTATTAATCATCAAATGTTTATCCACATTCTCTTTTATTCTCACTTTTATCATCATTATTGTCATGATTATAAATTCATAAATTATTCAGTAAATTACCACTAATCATTGCCAGAATCTCAATGAATGGAAAAACTTCATTTAGGAGTCTACTCTCAAAAGCTATATTTCGCTAGATTTTTGCAGCTTTTTTCGACTTTTTGGGATTGTTTTCTTTTATGACCTTTTTTTTTTAGTATATAGGACACATTCCTGTTATTATCATCATTATTATCATGATTAAGATCATTATTATCGTTATCATCCATCATTAGCATGCATTATCATCATTATCATCATCATTATCATCATTATTGCAATTATTATCATCATTATTGCAATTGATTATCATCATTATTGCAATAATTATCATTATTATTGCAATTATTGCAGTTATAATATATTGTTTTTTACATCTATCCTATAACACTACAATACTAATAGAATACAATAATATAACAATAATAAGCTTTTATAATCATTAATGTATATCATTAGTTAATTATATCGTTATGACTGTAAGATTTACTGGTTATAATTTAGTTTATTACAATTATACTACCAGTAAAAATAATAATAATGGATAATAATAACATAATTATATCATAACAATATTATAACAATTTTGTAGTATTATAATTATACTTTTAAATTATTATTGTTATTTTACGGGTTATATACATACTTTTTTGGCATAATACTAATATTAAAGTAATAATAATAATACTCTATAATATAATAATAAATAATAATAATATAATAATAATAATACATAATACTACCTAATAATCATATACTGATAATAATGATAATAATGGATCATAATGATATATGTAATAATAATGAAATAGTAATAATCTACTAATCATCAAATGTTATCCAAATTCTCCTTTATTTCGACATTTTTATCATATTGTCATGATTTAATAGATTCAGGTATTATTATCATTATTACCCTAAATATTGCCAGAATCATCAATGAATGGAAATAATTCCTTTTGGAGTCTACCCTCAAAGGCTATATTCGCTGGATTTGTCCTCCTTTTTCGACTTTTGGGATTTTTTTTCTTTTACCTTTTTTTATTATATATGTACCCATTCCTGGTTATTATCATATATTATCATGATTATCATCATTATTTCGTTATCATCATCATTATCACATTATCATCATTATCATGATCATCAGCATTTTTGCAATTATATCCATCATTATTGCAATAGTTATCATTATTATTGGCATTATTGAAGTTAAAATATATGTTTTTTATTACATCTATACTAATGATAACTACAATAATAATGTATAACAATAATAATAACAATATAACGTTTTTATAATCATTATTTATAATCCTTATATTTAATTAATTCGTTATTACTGTAAATTATTACTGTTATATAATTCTTTTTACAATTATATACAGTAAAATTTATGATGATAATAATAACAACAATGATAGCAAATAATATATTATAACAATTCGTATTATAAATTATACTGTATTATTATTATTATTGTTATTATTACAGTTATAACATATAATTTTTTTGCATTAATACTTAATAATTTTAGTAATAATAATAAAAAAAAAAAAAAAAAAAAAAAAAAAAAAAAAAAAAAAATATAATATTAATAATAATTCATATATGTCATAATGATAACAATGATAATAATGATGAGAAATGATACATATAATGATAATGTAATAATACTATAATCATCAAATGTTATCCAAATTCTCTTTATTTCTCACTTTATCATCATTATGTCATGATTAATAGAATTCAGGTAATTTATTATCATTATTACCCTAATAGTTGCCAGAATCATCAAATGAATGGAAAAAACGGCTTTTTGGAGTCTACTCTCAAAGGCTATATTCGCTAGATTTTTGCCCTTTTTCGACTTTTGGATTGTTTTTTTCTTTTACCTTTTATATTATATATTAGCACATTCTGTTATTACACATTATTATCATGATTATCATATTATCGTTATCATCATCATTATCATCATTATCATCATCATTATCATCCATTATTGCAATTATTATCAGCATTATTGCAATAATTATCATTATTATTACAATTATTGCAGTTATAATATATTTTTACATCTATACTAATAACAACTATAATAATAGAAGTAGTAAACAATACTCTAACAATAATAACGTTTTTTTCTAATCTTGATTTTATCCATTATTTTAATTAATACGTTTTACTGTAATTATTACTGTTATAATAATTATTTTTTACAATTAACTACCAGTAAAATAATATAATGATAATATAACAATACTGAATCATAGAATATTAAGACAATTCGTATTATCATTTATCCTTATTATTATTATTATTGTTATTATTGGCAGTATAATATATTTTTTGGCATAATACTAATAATAAAAGTATAAATAATAATAATCATAATAATAATAAATAGTAATAGGAATAATAATAAAATAATAATTATAATAATAAACTAATCATGATAATAATAATAATAATTAATACTAATAATAATATAATAATATAAAAATAAATAATAATATAATAATGATAATATGATATAATGATAATAATGCGTAATTTAAAATTTTAAATAATAATAATGATAATAGTAATAATCCTATAATCAGCAAATAATTATCCAAATTCTCTCTTATTCGCATTTTTTAGCATCATTATTGTCATGATTAAAAATATAATTCAGGTAATTATATCATTATTATCATCTTATTATCATGATTATCATCATTATTCTCGATTTCATCACAGCATTATCGTTTAGCATCATCATTATCATCATTATCAATCATTATCATCATCATTATCATCATTATTGCAATTATTATCACATTATGCAATAATTATCTTATTATTGCAATTATTTGCAGTTAGAATTATGTTTTACCATCTATACCTAATAACAACTACAAAATATAGTAATGACAATGATAATAATAAAATAAAACGTTTTTATAATCATTATTTATATCAAATTATTTTAATTAATATCCGTATTACTGTAATTATTACTGTTATAATATTATTTTTTACAATTATACTACCAGTAAAATAATATAATGATAATAATACCATAATGAGTACCAATAACAATATTATACACATTCGTATTATTATCATTATACTTATTATTTATTATTCTTTGTTATTATACAGTTATAATAATTTATTTTTTGGCAATTATTAATGATTAAGTATAATAATTAATAATAATAATTAATAATCTAATAATAATAAAATATAATAATCATAATAATAATAATAATAATAATAATAATATTGATAGCTACATGATAATAATGATATCTGATAATAATGATAATATAATGATAATAAATAATACTAATATGCATTAAATGTTATCCAAATTCTCTTTATTCTCACTTTTATCATCATCATTGTCATGATTAATTAGACTTCGGTAATTATTATCATTATTACCCTAATAATTGCCAGAATCATCAAATGAATGGAAAAAAAACGTCCATTGTTGTGGAGTCTACTCTCAAAAGCCTAAGAATCGTAGATTATTGCCGCTTTTTCCGACTTTTTGGATTTTTTTCTTTACCTTTTTTTATTATATTGGACAAATTCCGATATTATCATCATTATTATGATGATTTTCAGCGTTATTATCGTTATCATCATCATTATCATCTTTCATCACCATTATCATCATTATTGCATTATTATCATCATTATTGCAATAATTATCATATTATTGCAATTTGCATTTATAATATATTTTTTACATCTATACCTAATAACAACTACAATAATAATAGTAATAACAATAATAATAAACAATAATAACGTTTGGAAGCATTATTTATATCATTATTTTAATTATATCTTTATACTGAGAAATTATTACTGTTATAGATAATTCTTTTGACAATTATACTACCAGTAACATACTAATAATGATTTGATAACAATAATGATATAATAACAATATTATAACAATTCGTATTATTATATTGTATACTTATTATGATTATTATTATTGTTATTATTACAGTTTATATATATTTTTTTTTGGCAATATAATAATAATTAAACCTAATAATAATAATAATAGTAATAAGATAATACTCAATAAGAATAAATAATAATAATTATATAATAATAATATACTGATATAATGTATATGATATATGAAAATAATGGATAATATAATGATACTAAATAATACTAATAATCATCAATGTTATCAAATTCTTTATTCTAACATTTCATCATCATTATTGTTCTGATTCATAGAATTCAGGTAATTATTATCATTAATTACCTATAATTGCCAGAACTCTCAAATGAATGGAAACATCGTTTTTTGGATTCTACTCTCAAAAGGCTATAGTTTGCTAGATTTTTTGGCCGCTTTTTTTCGACTTTTGGATTTTTATCTTTTACCTTTTTTTTATTATATATGGACACAATTCCTGTTATTACATCATTTTTCATGGTATCATCAGTATTATCGTATCTCATCATTATCATCATTATCTCATTATCTCAGCATTCTCATCATTATTGGCATTATTATCATCATATTTCAATACTTAATCCTTATTATTGCATTATTGCAGTTATAATATATTTTTGTACATCTCTACTACTACCAACTACAGATAATAATAGTATAACGTATAATAACAATAATGACGTTTTTATAATCCTTATTTATATCAGTATTTTATTAATATCGTTATTACTGTATTAGTAACTGTTATAATAATTATTTTTACAATTATACTATCCTTAAAATAATAATAAGATAATAATAACAATAATGATATCAATAACAATATTATAACAATCGTATTATTATAATTATACTTAATATTAATATTATGTTATTATTACAGTTATATATATTTTTTTGGCAATAATACTATATAATAAAGTACTAATAATAATAATAATCATAATAATATTAATAATACTAATCATCGTAATAATAATAATTAATAATATAATAATAAGTACTAATATATAATACTAATATGATATAATCTGATAATAATGATAATAATAATGATAATACTAATATACTATATCATCATGTTATCCAAATTTTCTTTTATCTCACTTTTATCTCATTATTGTCTGTTAAATAGATTCAGTAATTAGATCATTATTACCCAATATGCCAGAATCATCAATGAATGGAAAAACGTCATTTTGGAGTCTACTCTCAAAAGGCTAAATATTTCGCTAGAATTTACCGCTTTTTCGACTTTTTGGATTTTTTTTCTTTACCTTTTTTTATATATATGGACACAATTCTGTTATTATCATCATTATTACCATGATATACATCATTATTATCGTTTCCTCATCATTATCATCATAATTGCAATGATTATCATAATTATTAGCAATAATTACATTATTATGCAAATTTATTGCCGTTATAATAAGTTTTTTGACGCTATAACTAATAACACTACAATAATAATAGTAATAAAAACAATATATAACAATGATAACGTTTTATAAATCATTATTATATCATTATTTTAATTAATATCGCTATTACTGTAATAATTACTGTATAATAATTATTTTACAATTATACTACAGTACAACTAATAATAATGATAATACTACACTAATGATATCAATAACAATATTAAAACAATTCTAATATTATAATTATACTTATTATATTAGTATTGTTATTTATTACAGTTATAATATATATTTTTATCAATAATACTAATAATTAAAGTAATATAATAATAATAATAATAATAATAATATAAATAATACTAGAATAATCATACTAATAATAATAATAATAATATAATAATCTAATATGATAATAATGATAGATAATGATAATAAGATTATAATAATGTATAGTAATTAATACTATAAATCATCAAATGTTATCCAAATTCCCTTTATTTTCACTTTTATTAGCATCATTATTGTCATGATTAATAGAATTCAGGTAATTATTATCATTTTCCCTAAATCATTGCCAGAATCATCAATGAATGGAAAAAAACTCAGTTGGTATCTACTCTCAAAAAGGCTATATTTTCGCTAGATTTTGCCGCTTTTCTCGACTTTTGGGATTTTTTTTTCTTTTACCTTTTTTTTAATTATTATATTTTAAAATGACACCCCATTACCTCTTATTATCATCATTATTATCATGATTATATCAGTATGATCGTTATCATCATCCATTATCATCATTATCCTCATTATCATCCATCATTATTATCATTATTGCAATTATTCTACATCATTATTGCGATAATTAGCATTATGTTGCAATTATTGCAGTTATAATATATGTTTTTACATCTATACGAATAAAACAACTCAATAATATATTAATAACAATAATAATAACATAATACGTTTTATAATCATTATTTCGTATCATTTATTTTTATTAATAATCGTTATTTACTGTAATTATACTGTTATCATATTAATTTTACAATTATACTACCAGTGAAAATAATATTATGATATATAACAATAATGATATCATAACAATATTATACATTCCGTAGTATTTAATTTACTTATTATGTATTATTTTTATTATTGTTATTATTACGTTATAATATATTTTTTGGCAATAATAGTATAGAATTAAAGTATAATAATAAGATAATAATAATAATGATAATAATAATAATAATAATAATATATATAATAAGAATAATAATAATAATCATGATAATAATGATAATAATGTAATAATGATAATAATAATGATAATATCATATACTAATAATCATAAATTTATCCACATTCTCTTTATTCTCACTTTTATCATCATTATTGTCATGATTAATAGAATTGAGGTAATTATATCAATTACCCTAATGATTGCCCAGAAATCATCAATGAATGGAAAAACGTCCAGTTTTGGAGTCTACTGTCAAAAAGGCTTATATTTCGCTAATTTTTGACCACTTTGTTCGACTTTTGGATTTTTTTTTATTTACCTTTTTTATTATATAATGGACACAATTCCTGTCATTATTATCATTATTATCATGATTCTCATCAATTTTATCATTTATCATCATCCAGTATCATCATTATCACATTATCAGAATCATTATCATCATTATTGGCAATTTATTATCATCATTATTGCAATAATTATCATTATTATTGCAATTATTCCAGTTATATATGTTTACCTCGATAATAATAACAACTACAATAATAATGTAATAACATAATAATAAACATATCACGTTTTTATAATCATTATTTATATCATTATTTTAATTAATAGCGTTATTACTGTATTATGACTGTTTAATAATTATTTGTACAATTATACTACCCGTAGAAATAATAATAATATAATATAACCAATACTTATATCAATAAAATATTATACCAATTCTATTATTATAATTATAACTTTATTATTATTATTATTGCTATGATTACAGCTATAATATATTTTTTGGCAATAATACTAATAATTGAAGTAATTAATAATAATAATCATCGTAAATAATAATAATAATAATAATAGAATATATAATAATATAATAATAATACTAATTAATAATAATAATAATAATGATAATAATGATAATAATGATAATAATGAAATAATGATAATAATAATGATAATAGTATAATACTAATAATCTCAATGTTATCCAATTCTCTTCATCTTCTCATTTTATCATCATTATTGTCATGATTAATAGAATTCAGGTAATTATTATCATGATTACCTAATAAGTGCCAAGAATCATCAAATCATTGAAAAACTTCATTTGTTAGTCTACTCTCAAAAGGCTATATTTCGCTAGATTTTGCCGCTTTTTCGACTTTTTGGGATTTTTTTTCTTATTACCTTTTTTATTATATATGGACAGATTCCTCTTAATTATATCATTTTATCATGATTATCATCATTATTATCGTTATCATCATCATTGTAATCATTTATCATCCATTATCATCATTATCATCATCATTATCTCTTATTGCAATGTATTATCATCAGTATTGCAATCATTAATCATTATTTTGCAATATTGCATTATGATATATGTTTTTTACATCTATACTAATAACAACTACAATAATATAGTATTACCAATAATATAACAGATATAACGTTGTTTTATAATCATTATAATATATTATTTTAATTAATATCTATTACTGTAATTTATTCTGTTTAATTAATTATTTTTTACAATTAATACTACCATAAAAATAATAATAATGATAAGAATAACAATAATGATTCAATAACATCATAACAAATTCGTATTATTATAATTATACTATTATTATTATTCGTGTTATTGTTATTACAGTTATAATATATTTTTTTGTAATATACTATATTAAAGTAATAATAATAATAATAATAAAATAATCATATATAATAATAATAATAATAATAATATAATATAATAAGAATATAATAATAAGTAATAATGAGAATAAGATAATATGATAATTGATAAATAAGCTAATAGTAAGAATAAATATCTCATATGTTATCCAATTCTCTTTATTCCACTTTTTTATCATCATTATTTTCCATGATTAATAAATTTCAGTAATTATTATCATTATTACCATAAATAATTGGCCAAATCATCAAATGAATTGAAAAAAAGTCATTTTTGAGTCATACTCTCAAAAGGCTATATTTCGCATGATTTTCCCGCTTTTTCGACTTGTTGGGATTTTTTTTCTTTTACCTTTTTTATTAAAATAATTGGAACATTCCTCTTATTATCAGCATTATTTCATGATTATCACATTATTATCGTTCATCATCATTATATCATTATCATCATTATCATCATTATCAATCATCATTATCATCATTAGTGCAATTAATTATCATCATTATTGCAATAATTATCTATTATTGCAATTATTGCAGTTATAATATATGTTTTTTTTAACATCTATTTATAGCAACTACAATAATAAATAGTATACATAATAATACAATAATACACGTTTTTAAAAATCTATTTATATCATTATTTTAATTAATCGTTATTAATGTAATTATTACTGTTTATAATAATTATTTTTACAATTATATACCAGTAAAAAAATAATAATGATAATATAACTAATGATATCAATACCAATATTATAACAATTCGTATTATTATAATTATACTTATTATATTATGTTGTTATTATACAGTTATAATATATTTTTTGGCAATAATAACTATAATTAAAGTAATAATAATATAATATAATAATAAAATAATACTAATAATAATCATATATAATAAAATAATCATAATAACAATTATAATAATGATAATAATGATAATAAGATAATAATGATCATAATATGTATATATGATAATAGTATAATACTAAAATATCATCAAATGTTATTCAAATTCTCTTTATTCTCACTTTTATCATCATTATTGTCAGAATTGATAGAATTCAGGTACTTATTATCATTATTAACCTATCGTGCAGAATCATCAAATGAATGAAAAAAAACCGTCCACTTTTGGAGTCTACTCTCAAAAGGCTATATTCGCTAGATTTTGCTGCTTTTTCGACTTTGGGATTTTTTTTCTTTACCTTTTTTTAATTATAGACACAATTCCTGTATTTATCACATGATTATCATGATTATCATCATTATTATCGTTATTCATCCATCGTTATCATCATTATCCATCATCATTATCATTCATTATTGCAATTATTATCATCATTATTGCATAATTTCATTATTAATTCAATTATTGCAGTTTATAATATATGTTTTTACATCCATACTACAGAACAACTACAATAATAATTGTAATAACAATAATAATACAATAATACGTTTTTATAATCTTATTTTTATCATTATTTTAATTAGTATAGCTATTACTACTGTATTATTACTGTATATAATAATTATTTTACATTATACTATACCAGTGAAATATAATAATGATAAAATACAATAATGATATCAATAAAAAATTACAACAATTTCGTATTATATATTTTATTACTATTATTATTATTATTGTTATTCTATACAGTTTATAATATAGTTTTTGCAATATACTAATAATTACAGTATAATGAATAAGAATCAATGATTAATAATAATAAAATAATAATAATAATAATAAACTAATATTAATAATGATAATAATGAAATAATGACAGAATGATCATAATGATAATAATAATGAGTAACTAGTAATAATACTAATAATCTCAATGTCATCCAATTCCTTTATTCTCACTGTTATCATCATTATTGTCATGATTAGATAGAATTCAGGTAATTATTATCATTATTACCCTAATATTGCCCCAAATCATCAAATGAATGGAAAAAAGTCTCTTGAGTCACTCTAAAAGGCTATACTTTTGCTAGGACTTTTGGGGCACCGCTTTTCGACTTTTGGGATTTTTTGTTCTTTTTTACCTTTTTTATTATATATGGAACAAGCAATTCCTGTTATTATATCATTATTATCATGATTATCATCATTATTATCGTTATCGTCATCTTATCATCATATCATCATTATCATCATCATTATCACATTATTGCAATTATTACATCATTATTGCATAATTATTCATTTATTATTGCAATTATTGCATTATAATATTAATTTTTTGTTTAAAAACAATTCTATACTAATACAACTACAGATAATAATAGTATAACAATAATAATAACAATCATAACGTTTTTATAATCATTATCATATCATTATTTTAATTAATATCGTTATTACTGTAATTATTACGTTCTAATAATTATTTTTTACATTATACTAACAGGTAAAATAAGATTTAAGATAATAATAAGAAATATTATATCAATAACAAATTATAACAATTCGTATTATTATAATTATACTCCATTTTATTATTATTGTTATTAATTACAGTTATAATATATTTTTTGGGCAATAGACTAATAAGTAAAGTAATAATAACATAATAATAATAATAATGAATAATATAATAATATAATATATAATAATAATAATAATAATAATAATAATACTGATACTAATGATAATAATGATAATAATGATAATATGATAATTAATAATGATAATAGTATAATAACTAATAATAATCAAATGTATCCAATTCTCTTTATTCTCACTTATCATCATGATTGTATGATTAATTAAATTCAGGTATTATTATCATTATTACCCCCTAAAAATTGCCAGAACATCAAATGAATGGAAAAAACGTCATTTTGGAGTCTACTCTCAAAGGCTATATTCGCTCGATTTTGCCGCTATTTCGCTTTTGGATTTTTTTTATTACCTTTTTTTTATTATATATGGACACATTCTGTTATTATCAGCATTATTATCATGATTATCATCATTATTTCGTATCATCAACATTATCATCATTATCATCATTATCATACATCATTATGCTCATTATTGCAATTATTATCATCATTAATTGCAATAATTATCATTATTATTGGAATTATTGCAGTTATAATTATGTTTTTTACATTACAGTACTAAACAACTACAATATAATAGAATAACAATAATATAACATAATAACGTTTTTATTATAAGCATTATTTATACATTATGTAATTAATATCTGTATTACTGTAATTATTACTGTTATAATATTACTTTTACATTATACTCCAGTAAGAATATAATAATGATAATATAACAATAATGATATCATAACAATATTATTAAACAATTCGATATTATATTATAATTATTATTATTATATTGTTATTATTACAGTTATAATATATTTTTTGCAATAATACTAATAATTTAAAGTAATAAGAATAATAATAATAATAATAATATATAATACTAATAATAATAATAATTTATAATAATATGACTATATAATATCGATAATATGATACTATGATATAATGAGAATAATTATAATTAATGATAATAGTATAGACTAATAATCATCCAATGTTGATCCAAAATTCTCTTTATTCTCACTTTTATCATCATTATTTTCATGATTAATAGAATCATGTAATTATTATCATTATTACCGCTAATAAGTGCCAAATCATCAATGAATGGATAAAACGTCAATTTGGAGTCTACTCTCAAAGGCTTTTGCGCTAGATTTTGCCGCGTTTTATTCTACTTTTGGGATTTTATTTTTTTTTTACCTTTTTTTATATATGGACACAAATTTCCTGTTATTATCATCATTATTATCAATGATTATCATCATTATATCCGTTATCTCCTCATTTAATCATTATCATCATAACATCATTCTTATCATCATTATTGCAATTATTATTCTCATTTTGCAATAATTATCATTATTATTCAATTATTGCAGTATAATAGATGTTTTACATCTATACGAATACCAACTACAATAATAATAGTATAACATATAATAGACAATAATGACGTTTTTATAATCATTATTTTATATCATTATTTTAATTAATATCGTTATTACTGTAATGATTTATGTTATAATAATTATTTTTTACAATTATACTACCAGTCAAAAATAATAATAATGATAATACTACAATAATGAGGCCATAATCATATTATAACAATTCGTATTATTAAATTATACTTATTATTAGGATTATTGTTATTATTAATAGTTATATATATTTTTGGCAATAATACTAAAAATTAAAGTATATAATAATATAAATAAAATAATAATAAATACTAAGAATATAATATAATAATAATAATACTAATAATATAATATAATAATGATAATAAATAATATGATAATAATGATAATTAATAATTATAATAGTAATACTAACTAATAATCATCAAATTTATCAAATTCTCTTTATTCTCACTTTACTAATCATCATTATTGCATAGAATGATAAATTCAGGTAATTATTATCATTATTACCCAATATTGCCAGAATCAATCTGAATGGAAAAAACGTCATTTTGGTCTATTCTCATAAGGCTATATTTCGCTAGATTTTTGCCAAACCTTTTTTTCGACTTTGGGATTTTTTTTTTCTTTTACCTTTTTTTTATATATATGCAACAATTCCTGTTATTATCATCATATTATCAATGATTATAATCATTTTCGTTATCATCATCATATATCATCATTATCATCATTATCATCATCATTATCATCATTATTGCAATTATTATCATCATTATTGCAATAATTATCATTATTATTGCAATTATTGCAGTTATATATATATTTTTACATCTATACTATAACACTACAATAATAATATTAATAACATAATAATAACAATAATAACGTTTTTATAATCATTATTTATATCATTATTTTAATTAATATCGTTATTACTGTAATTATTACTGTTATAAATAATTATTTTTACAATTATACTACACAGTAAAAATAATAATAATGATAAATAATAACAATAATGATATTAATAACAATATTATAACAATTCGTTATTATTATAATTATACTTATTATTATTATTATTGTTATTATTACAGTTATAATATATTTTTTGGCAATAATACTAATAATTAAATATAAATAATAATATAATAATAATAATATAATAATAATAATTATAATAATAATAATAATAATAATAATAATAATGATAATAATGATAATAATAATGATAATAGTAATAATACTAATAATCATCAAATGTTATCCAAATTCTCTTTATTCTCACTTTTATCATCATTATTGTCATGATTAATAGAATTCAGGTATTATTATCATTATTACCCTAATAATTGCCAGAATCATCAAATGAATGGAAAAAAACGTCATTTGGAGTCTACTCTCAAAGGCTATATTTCGCTAGGATTTTGCCGCTTTTTCGACTTTGGATTTTTTTTCTTTTACCTTTTTTTATTATATATGGACAACAATTCCTGTTATTATCATCATTATTATCATGATTATCATCATTATTATCGTTATCATCATCATTATCATCATTATCATCATTTATTATCATATCATCTATTGCAATTATTATCATCATTATTGCAATAATTATCATTATTATTGCAATTATTGCAGTTATAATATATATTTTTACATCTATACTAATAACAACTAGCAATAATAATAGTAATAACAATAATAATAACAATAATAACGTTTTTATAATCATTATTTATATCATATTTTTAATTAATATCGTTATTACTGTAATTATTACTGTTATAATAATTATTTTTACAATTATACTACCAGTAAAAATAATAATAATGATAATAATAACAATAATGATATTAATAACAATATTATAAACAATTCGTATTATTATAATTATACTTCTTATTATTATATATGTTATTATTACAGTTATATATATTTTTTGGCAATAATAATAATTAAGTATTAAATAATATAATAATAAAATAATAATAATAATAATAAATAATAATAATAATAATAAAAATAATTAATAATGATAATAATGATAAAAATGATAATAGAAAATATAATAATAAAAAAATGTTAATTAAAATTCTTATTTATTTTACCAATTTTTTGTTTTTATAATTTTTATATCCCCTAAATTGCCCGAAAAATAATAAGGAAAAAATCAGGGGTTAATTTTATCCTAATTTTGCCGCTTTTAATTTGGGATTTTTTTCTTTAAATAATGGAAAAACCGTTTTAAAATTTTTTTGACCCTATCAAAAGGTTT
>NW_023644852.1:0-2500 GCF_015228065.2 Penaeus monodon | reverse complement strand
GAGTACTAATTATAATAATGTTCATAATTATGATAATCACCATCGTCATCATCACCAACAGCATCAGCACCATTAACATTATCATTACCATCATTATCACTATCATTATTATTATTATTGTCACTATCATTACCATAACAATAATGATAATAATAATAATAACAATAATAATAATGATAATAATAATAATACTAATAATAATAATAATAATAATAATAATAATAATAATAATAATATAATAATAATAATAATAATAATAATAATAATAATAATAATAATAATAATAATAATAATAATGGTAATAATAATAATAATAATAATAGTAAAAATGACAATAAAACGGAAAATACCGATAGCGACAAGCGCCGCAGGAAACAAACATACGTAATAGGGGGATATCGTATTAGCTTTGTTTTAACTCACTGACGTATATACTTACAAGAATATTGTTCCAGACTGAGAACAGAGCCGCGGTGTCAACACTAGACTGAGACATGAAAGCTGAACGCTCGGTGTTGTTTCATTACCAGTTTTCCGAAAGAAAGTGATAATGATTATAATAATAAAACTTTCATGTTAAATTGAGAATAGAGACGTCATTGCATTAATAGATTGAAAAGACATATCAACCGTGTCACCCCTTTTAAAAATGTCAATATCGACAGTAACTGATACTAGTGCCGAAGAAAAGGTACTGTAAGAATCTCCATTTAAAAAGCTATAAAGTGAAAGGAAGATGGCGTGGTTGTAGCCATTGGGAAATTAGTAATAATCCACACGAGTTCTTTGTTAGATCACTAAAAATTACATTGATGATATCAATGCGTATCATATGAAGGTAGACGAGATAGTGATAGCAGATGAGTAGATTTTGATATAAAAATTATTGTCATAAGAAATATGTGTTTAAATGGCATGGATAAATTTACAGCATTTCATAAAGTAACAATAATATTATTAAAAACCAAAATACTAATGAAACTAGTAGTAATATCTTTATTGGCTTATTACCAATATTATTGAATATACCAACCAACCGCTAAACACTTGACTTTGTTATACAGTTCATCAAATTAGTCGATGCCAAATTGGATATGAGAACTGTTAACACGCGTGACTTCCTGATGCGGCTACTGAAAGAGCTGTAACAAAAGCTTCCACCGTCTTCAGGACTTAGCATATCCGACGCCAGAGACTGTGCTGGGAGTGGCGAAACCAAGGCTGCAGGAGCTGTCATTGTGACCGAAACCTGAGGGCATGTTGGCAAGCTGAACGAGCTGTAGCAAAGACTTACGACTGTCAGCTGGCCCAAAGAAGTGACTACTGGCACTAAAAGGTCGGATGACGGTTCTCGACCATCAGGAAGAGTCAAGGAAATGGCATTATAGAGGAAGGGCAATTTGCTCTGTCAATTCATGCACTGACAATACATTATCGTATGTATGTGTGCGTGATCGTACACACACACACACACACACACACACACACACACACACACACACACACACACACACACACACACACACACACACACACACACACACACACACATACACACACACACACACACACACACACACACACACACACACACACACACACACACACACACACACACATGTATATATATATGTGTATATATACATATACGTATATTTGTGTTTCTTATATTTATATATGTACATGTATGTATGTATGTATGTACGTATATATGGTTGTATATATATATATATATATATAATATATATATATATATATATATATATATATATATATATTATATATATATGTATATTTTTATATGTTTTATACATATACCTATCTGTCTATCTATCTATCTATCTATTTATCTACATATTTGTGTATGTATATATATATATATATATATATATATATATATATATAATATATGTATATATGTATATATATGTACATATTATATATCTGCATATATATGCATATATATATATATATATATATATATATATATATATATATATATACATATATATATACATATACATAAATATGCTACACAGATGTATGTATATATATACAAATATGTATATATCCATCTCTTTATATATGTATACACACACAACACACACCACACACACACACACACACACACACACACACACACATATATATATATATATATATATATATATATATATATATGTGTGGTGTGGTGTGTGTGTGTGTGTGTGTGTGTGTGTGTGTGTGTATTGGCCGGTGCTTCATGCTGAGGGAGCAGTTCTGCATGAGCCGCCCTTTCCAGTTCATAGCTTCTCCGTCATCTACATTTCTGCAGTGCTTCCTTGTGGCCACCCATGGCAATTGGGCACCTTGAGGTCCCAGGCTAAACCGTGGGGGATCTAAGAGCTTTAGGAGGCCCTAGAGGTACAGAATCATGGCCCACCGGCGTGTAGACACGCCTTAGCTCCATATCAATTCCTGCTCCTCAGCCCCCTTTGGGTTAGTGGTTTTGTTGTGGCTG
>NW_023644851.1:5000-8446 GCF_015228065.2 Penaeus monodon | reverse complement strand
TGGATGTCGGAAATTAAAGGCAAAACCCCAATGTGGAAAGTTTAGGGTTTGGCGGTTAGGGAAATGGTGTATTGAGGGTCTGACCGTTGTGCATAAAATAATTTGAACAATTTACCTTAACATTTTAATTTCTGGGTAAAAGCCTTTTGAGCGAGAAAGGGGGGAGCGGAAGTGGTTTTAGAAAAAAGATTTTTTTAAATAATTTTTCGCTCCACACCCCCCCTTCAAGGGGGTTTGGGGGGGGGTGGGGGTTGGGGTGGTTTGTTATTTTTGTTTTTTTTTGTTTGTTTTTTGTTTTTTTTCTATTGTGTCTTTGTTATTATATAATTTTTTATATTAATATTTTTTTTATTTTTTTTTTTTTTTTTTTTTGTTTTGTTGTTTTTTGTTTTTTTTTTTTTTTTATGTTGTGGTTTTTTTTTTTTTTTTTTTCGGGGGTTTAAATTCGTTTTTAAAAAAAACACATACTACATACATACATAAACATACATACATACTAAAAAAACATACATACATACATACATACATAACATACATAAAAATACATCTCATACATACATACATAGGAAATACATGCATACATACAACACACATACTACTAATAAATAATACTCATCATACATACATAAAAATACTTTAAAATTTGCTACATACATTTTTTAATATTTTTATTCTGTGGTTTGTGGTTTTGTGGTTTGTTTATTTGGTGGTTCTATGTTGTGGTGTGGGTGTGGGGGGTATACATTATATCTATATCTTACTTATCTTTTATTTTTTGGTTTCCCTTCTATCTATCTTCTTCTTTTTCTATTTTTAAAATCATCCTTTACCAACCCCCCCCCAAAAAAAAAAAAAAAAAAAAAAAAAAAAAAAAAAATAAAATATTATAATTATAAAATTACATATATGCAAAATAACATATAATAATTTATATAATATATAATATATTATATATATAATATATTTTAAAATTTTTTTTAATATTTTATGTGTGTAAGTTGTTTTATTATATAATAGACAACAACAGATAGATAGTAGATTACTATATACGATATAGATATAAATTTTGTATAGATGTTACCCCAACCCACCCCAAAACAACATAGAACACCACACATACACACACACCACAACACACCCAAAACCCCACCAGACATACACCATACTGAAAAATTTGTATGTATGCTTTTTAAATATATATTTTTAGGGTATGTATGTATTTATTATTATGTAGTTTGGTTGTATTATCATTATGTACATATGTTGTTGTATGTAGTTTTAGTTGTATGTATGTATTTTATTTTTTATGTAGTATTTATTAGTTGTATGTATATATGATTTTGGTATGTATGTGTGTGTGTGGTAAACACACCCCAATACACCCGCAAACACACACACACCCACACACACAACAACACACACACTCACACACACACACAACCACACACACACACACACACACACACCACCCCACACACACACACCACCACACACACCACACACACACACATATATATATATATATAAAATATTATATATATATATATATATATTCACACATGCCACACATATGCACACACAAAACACACACCCCACACACACACACACACACACACAAACAACACACAACACACACACACACACACACACCACACACACACACCACACACACACACACACACATATAGATATTGTGTGCGGGTAGGTATGTGAGCGAAAGCGCAATTATTGAAGATCTGTAAAATTGATGAAACGAAAACTTAACGCGAAAAAATAAAACTAACAGTTTAATCTACACGCAATCTTTAAAGGGCTTTTATCTATCCATAAATTCAAAATCGTTAACGCGCTAATTGTTCGAATTGCATTTTAAATCGAACGACAAGCAAAGTCAAAACCTCTGAGTCACACCTGATTTCCCTAACCCGCCAAACACGCTGGAAACGTGTTCATCAGCTGATGCAATGGGTATTCCGCCTTTCCACTTGCCCGACGATTGACGGCAATTTTTTTCCTGAGCGAAATGAATTGGTCTCTCCATAAATAAGGCGAAAAAAAAAAAAAAAAAAAAAAATGTAGGAAAAAATTTTTATTCATCTGTCTGGTTGCTGATTGCTAGCGTGGGAGAAGGAAAAGAGAAACAGAGAAAAAAGAGAGAGAGAGAGAGAGGGGAGAGAGAGGGAGAGGAAGAGGGAGAGGGAGAGGGAAAAAAGGGAGAGGGAGAGGGAGAGGGGGAGAGGGATGGAGGGAGAGGGGAGGGAGAAGGGAGAGGGAGAAGGAGAGGGAGAAGAAGAGGAAGAGGAAGAGGAAGGGGGAAAGAGGAGAGGAAGGAAGAGGGATGAGGGAGAGGGAGAGGGAAGAGGGAGAGGGAGAGGGAGAAGGAGAGGGAGAGGGAGAGGGAAAGGAGAGGGAAAAGGAGAGAAAAGAGAGGGGGAGGAGAATGGAGAGGGAGGTGGAAAGAGAGATATAGATGAAAATGGAAAAGTGGGAATGAGAGTGAGAAAAGAGATAGATGGGTGGGAAACGGAAGGGAAAAAGAAAAGATGAGGTAGAGAGATAGATAGAGGATAGATAGCGACAGACAGATAGATAGGTGGGAAGAGAGAGAGAAGGAAGAGAGAGAGAGAAGGGGAGAGAGAGAAAAGAGAGAGAGAGAGAGAGAGAGGAGAGAGAGAGGGGAGAGAGAGAGAGAGAGAAGAGATAACAACAATAAAGTATGTCCGCCATATTTTTTATCTCCAGCCTGCATTCCATATCAACACCCCAGAGGAGAGACGCGGGATATTAATGTGCCCAGGCGAAGTAGCTCGTATAAATTTGTATTTTCAAGCCCCTTTCCCCAAAGAATAAAGAAGATAAAACAAGGGGAAAAATAAAAATAAGAATAAAAAAAAAAAGAAGGAATAGACAAAGCAGATTTTGTCACGTATATGATAGAATAAGTGTTGTTGTTTTAAGTTGATGACTAATATGTGCCATCTCAGAAAGACGACATTGTTTGCGTTTTTTTTTTTCATCTCTTTACTTTCCACTGTGTTTCTTTTTTATGTTTGTGTTTAAGTGTGTGTGTGTGTGTGTGTGTGTGTGTGTGTGTGTGTGTGTGTGTGTGTGTGTGTGTGTGTGTGTGTGTGTGTGTTGTGTGTGGGGTGTGTGGTTGTGTGTGTGTGTGTGTGTGGTGTGTGTGTGTTTGCGTTGTGTGTTTTTTAGCGTGTTGTGTGTGCGTGTGAAACGTCCTGTCTATATACGTGTGAATTTACCATGCAGGACAATGTTTGCACTACGTCAGAATATACAGAATATCGCTGCAGTAATTTGCAATATTGAAATATTTAAACAGGACTAACCCCTCGCAATATGTGACCTAATAATTAAAAAAATAATTAGTCAAATAGTCAAGCTGATGTGAAACATGTAGTAATATATATGTATTTTATAAAGCTGTCTTT
>NW_023644850.1:0-8446 GCF_015228065.2 Penaeus monodon | reverse complement strand
TAATAATAATAATAATAATAATAAAGAGACAATATAAAAATATAACAATACAAAATATATAATATAATAATGATGATAATATATAATATACAGTATCAAACAACAATAATATCAACAATAATAAAAATAATAAAAAGGACTATAGTGATAAGAAGGAGAAGTATGATAACTATAATGATAATAACTGAAAAAAATAAAATGAAAAAAAAAAATCGTGAAAATAACAATATAATGATAATGATTATAATAACGGTGATAATAATAATATAATAATAATATATAATAATAATATAATAATAATAATAATAATAATAATGATGATAATAAAATGATAATAATGATGATGATAGTATTAATAATAATAATAATAATAATAATAATAATAATAATAATAATAATAATAAGACGAACAATAAGAATGAGAATAACAATAATAATATTAATAGTAATAATAACAACAATAATGATAACAAGAACAACAGTAGTAAAGATATAAATGACGATGAACATAAAAATTTTAATTATATCAAGAAAAGTAAAAATAAGGTTAATAATGATAATAATACTATTAATAAAATGAATGATAATAATAATAACAAAACCAACAACACCGAAACAAATAATAATAACGATAATAATAATAATGATGATGATGATAATATAATAATAAATATTATTAAAGTTATAAATAATAACAGCAACAACAATAACAATAACAAAGACAAAAACAGCAATAATGATAATAATAATAATAATGATAATAACAATAATAATAATAATAATAATAATAATAATAATAATAATAATTATAATAATAATAATAATGATAACAATGATAATAACAATAATGATAAAAATAATAATAATAATGATAATAATAATAATAATAGTAATGATAATAATAATAATAATAATAATAATCATAATAATAATAATAAAAACAATAATAACAATGATAATAATAATAATAATAATAATAATGATAATATAATAATAATATAATATAATAATATAAACAGCAATAATAATAACAGTAATAACAATAATAATGATGATTATAATAATAATAATAATAATAATTATTGCTATTATATTATATTTATTATTATTACTATTATTGTAATAATAACAATAATAATAATAATAACAATAATATTAATGATAAAAATGATAATGATAATAATAATAATAACAATGGTAATAATAATAATCATAATAATAATAATAATAGTAATCGTAATAAAAATAATAATAACAGTAATAATAATAATAATGATAATAATAATAGTAATAATAATAATAATATGAATAAGTATATAAATAAGAACAGTATTAACAAAAGTAATTATAATAATAATAATAATAACAATAATAATAATAATAATAATAATAATAACAATAATAATAATGATAACAACAACAACAACAATAATAATGATCATATTATTGGTAATAATGATACTACTACTAATAATAGCAATGATAATAATAATGATAGGAATCATCATGACAATAAGGGTAATAGTAATGATCATGATAATGAAAAAAATTAACCCCAATAAAAATAAGTAATGATAAAATGAAAATATGGCGATAATAATAATAATAATAATAAAAATAATAAATAATAAAAAATAAAAAAATAATAATGATAAAAAATTAATAATAATAAAATAAAAATAATAATAACAACAACAAAAAACAAGATATCCATGTAATATAATAATAATACTGACAACAATAACAGTCAAAATAGTACTGATAATAAAACTTTAGTAATGAAATAATGAGGGATAATAATTATAAAAAAAACATTTTTATTATTATATTAAAAGTGTGACAAAAATCCAGAAATATGATGATGATGATGGATGATGATATGATGTGATGTGAATGAGATGATGAGGGGAGAGGGATGATAAAAGGATATGATGGTGAGGGTGTTTGTGGATGATGATGATGATGAATGATTATGATGATGATGATGTTTTATGATGATGATGATGATGATGATATGAGATGAAATGATATGATGATGAAAATGATGAGGGATATGATGATGGTTGATGATGATGTGTGATAAAAAAAATTTAAAAATGATAACATAAATATACTATACTACAACTACTATATTATAACAAAAAACATTAAAAAATAATGATGATGATGATATGATAAAATAATAAAATATAATAATAAAAAAAAAATTAAATTTTAATAGCAATGATAAAAAAAACAACAATAGTGATTTTTAAAAATGTTTTATAAGAAAAAACATAAAAAATTAACAAAAAATATGATAAAAAACAAAACTAAACAAAAAAACAAAAAAAAATATTGATAACAATTAACAATAAATTAAAATAAAAAATGAAAGTAATGATAGCAAAACAAAAAAAAATTAATAGTAATAAAAATAATGATAATGAAATAATAATGTAGTAGTATATAGTTGTAGTAATAAGGATAAAAAATAATAATAATATTAATAATAATAATAATAATAATAAAATGATAATGAAAATAATAATAGATTAAAGAAAAAGAAAAGAAAAGTAAAAATAATGATAATAATAATGAAATAATAATATAAAAATATTAATAAAAAAATGATATGATGATATAATGATAATGAAAATAATAAAAATAATAAAACAATAAAATAAAATAATAATAAAATAAATAAGGGAAATGGAAATGGTGATGGGATGATGATGATATGATGATGATGATGAGGGATGATGATGAGAGATGATGAGATGATGATGATGATGGATGAGTTTGTGATGATGACGAGATGATGTGTGATTGACGATGAGATGTGTGAATGTTATAATAATAAAAATAACAATAGAAAAATAATGAAAACAAAAAAAAAAATAAAAAAAATAATAATAAACAATAATAAAATAAAAATAACAAAAATAATAATAATAAAACAATAACAATGAAAAAAATTAGAATGATAAAAATAATAATAAAAATAAAAATAATAATAATAATATAATAAAATAAAAAAATTAGTAAAAAAAAACAAAAAATGATAATAAAAATAATAAAAATGATGATGGATGATGATGATGATGATGAGATATGATGTATGATGATGTTGATGATAATGATGATGATTATGATAACAATAATAATAATGATGATAAATAGTAAAAAAAATAAAATAATAAAAAATAATAATAATAAAAATAAAAAAATAATAAAAAAATTTAAATAACACAACAACAACAAAAACCAACGAAAAATGTAAAATATAATAATAATAATTAATATAAGATGAGAAATGATAATGATAATGAAAATGAAATGATAATGTAATGAAAATAATAAAAAAAGATAAAATAATAATAATAATAATTAATAATAAAAAACAATTGAACATAGCAACAATAACATTACTAACAATAATTTTAAATAATAACAAAATTTTAAATATGGAATGATAAAAATAATGATGGTAGTGATCTATCTATAGTACTAATTGCCCATAATAATGATGGTGAATGATATGATGATGGATGAGATGAATGAGATGAGATGATGATATGAGATGATGAGAGATGATGATGATGATGATAAGATGATGAGATGAGGGACAATATAAAATAAAAAATAATAATGAAAATAATAATAAAACAATAACAATATAATAATAATAAAAACAAAAACAAAACAGAAAAAAATAATATGATAGTATTTAAGTAATACAATTACGTTGATAACAATAAAAATATATTGATGCTATAAGCAGATAATTGTTAGAAAAATATCAATGTTATAGATTATAAAAAGTACTAAAATCACATGAAAATGATAAGTAAATAGCAAAAACAGTCAAAAGAATAAAATCGTTTCAGAGGAAATTTGGCTGAGCAAAGGTTTTAATGGATGAGTTTTTTGAAAAATCCCTTTCCAGACCTTCATAATGGTATGAGGCGCGGGGCCAAGGGGACAATGTTCACGCCTTAAACTCTGAACAAGGCAAAATATAAAATCCATGTGAACAGTAATAACGTAATATATTATAACAATGGTAATTTGTAATGAATAACAGTATTCAAATATATAGTATGAAGAGTTAATGTAAGGGTAATAAGTATATTGTAAAAAATCTATATTCTTTTAAATAGGGAAATTTGGAAAAACGTGATTTGATGAGGGGGCATTTACAAAACAATCTGGTTTTTTCCTGCAGAAATTGTTGGAATAATTTTATTGTTCAGGAGCGAGATACTCGTTATAATTGGGGAAGTAAAACCCAATGCACAAACGAGGGAAAAGTGGGGGTGGCGCGCGTCAGAGAAGGCCCTTTCGACCCGCTATTCTGAGGAAAAACAACGTTGATGTATCCTTGGAAAAAAAAAAAAGTGCTCCCCTAATCATCCTGGAAACCTCTCTGCTACCTCTCCTTTTTTAAGGATGAAACCCTATTATATTTTTTGCTGTGCTGTACGTGAATCCCAAAAAGCACTAAAAAACCACAGCCATTCAACATTATTCATGTAAATATTTTTTCGAAACATATTTATTTTTCAGTTGTGAAAGAAATCAGCATGCATACTTTTGAAATTAGTACCTTTATTGTCCCCGTCAACCAAAATTAATGCATATCTGAAGCACGATGAAAAAAATACTGAAATTCTTTGGTACTCATTTTTGCTTACGTACTGAATAAATTCAATTTACATTAATTTGCAGTGTTTTGATCGCACGCCAAAATCTACTCTGAATTACGTTTACTTGGTACATGGGAAATGCGCCTTGGGCACGGGCCAAGTTCCCTTCAAATGAGATAAGTTTTAATTCTACAAAAAAAAAAAAAAAAACGTATTTGTCAATATAAATCGTATTCGTCAGTAGAACAATATAAAGGCCATGAAATCTTAAAATTATACCAAAAGGTTGAAAATTTTTTTTACACATACCACGCACCAGCCGCGCGTAAACACACACACACAACACACACACACACACACACACACACACACCACACACACACACACACACCACAACACATTTTTAGGAGCCATCTTCCATACAAGAGTTTGGGAAATAGCGAATTTAGGGGGGGGTAAGACAACCAAGATATTTACTCCTTTTCTGAATAAAAAAGTAAGTGCGGGTTTCTTGGTTCCCCCAAGGGGTCTGCCTGTCTTCTGTACTGACAAGAATGCGTATAAATAAAGTATTTAGCATATGACAATCATGATGAAGGAAGGTAGTATTACAACAACAAAAACTATTGCGAAAAGGGGAAAACAACTCACTGGAATGTCCCCAAAGGTGGGGAAAAAAAGGGTGAATATCAGGCAAAACAAAGGTCATACGTAATTTTTAGGGATATGTAGTGTGAAATCGTATGGGGGAAAAAAAAAAGCGGGGTCCCCCCCGGGTGCAATGTTATGTTTTATCACTCAAACTATTTTTTGAAGCCCTTTTGGCCTACAGATGAAAGGTGTCCAGGTTACCGTCACAGCATCCTTTATATCCTTCACGTCCCCTTTAAAAAGCACTCCCCAATCTTCTCATTCAGCTTCAGGAAGGGGCCTTCTGGATTTAGGGAGGATGGATATTTGATGTCCCTCGTCAAGTAGTGTCCTGGCCAACAGTATGCTTACCCTGTAAAAAGGTGCCCAGCTTTCTTTGTGCGCTTAATCGTGAAATTATGTGGGACGTGGTTTAACCCTTCAAACTGTGTGTCATCGCCAGAAGAGATCACCCCGTTCCTCTCCAAAAATACAAATATTGTCGACCAACTCCCGTCCGAATCCCTCACCCGACATGCCTAAACGACGTCTTCACCCGCTCCCTGCTCTCTTGAAACCTCTTCTGTCAGCGGAAACAGCCCCGGTCAAAAACTTTGTCCAAAGCATCTTTTGGTCATTTTGTAGGTTTCTGCAGCGCTTTGTGCCGAAGGGGACAAAGCTTCATGGGAGTCCTGTGGGAACCCCAGCTGTGGCAAAACGCGTGTGGTATAGTTTTAGATGCTGTAACGATTCCCTTTTAATTTTTTTTTGCCTGGAGCTTACAGAATTGCAAATGATAGTTACCCAAATTCAACAGAAAAGTACCTTTACCCCCCAAAAACAAACTTAATTGGTGTATATGTATAAATACATATATAACACAATATGGGAAAATAACGTGTGTGTTGGTGTGTGTGGTTTTTGTGTTGTGTAGGTGTGTGTGTGTGTGTGGTGTGTGGGGGTGTGTGTGTGTGTGTTGTGTGTGTGTGTTTGTGGGTGTGGCGTGGTATGTGTGTGTTTTATTATATTAATATATATTTTATATATATATATTATATTACCCTATATAACTATGTATCATATCAAAAATATATTAACTTTATAAACTTTCAATGTATGCTACTATCATTTTCTACCTATCGTTATATATTTATAAAAGAGAAAGGTAATACTACTGGTCGCTGGTTAACATGGATAACTGGGAGTACCATCCTGCAAGTCATCAAAAACGGCTGTCCCCGTACGTGGCGCCCCCTGTTTAGAGCATGACGCTGCCCTCCCCCCGCCGTGATTTTGGGGCGCGGACGTCACAAAGGAGGAAATGTTGTTACCCCAGGGGTTCGAACGGCCAAGGGCCCCTTTCATTTGTGACGATTTTTTTTTGTTTTTTCAACCCTGCGTTTCCTATCTCCCACCGACCATCCCTCCGTTTGCTAAAATTACCATAACCCCAAATGGTGAAAGGCCGTAAATGGGAGATTTCCGAAACACAAGTAATGCTTGGTTGAACCCCCCGCCTCAGCAAATTTTTCCCCCACACTTGTAAATGCTTCCAAAAAACTAAAATTGAGGTAAAACAAGAATAATAATTTTCGCAGAACAACGAAAACCGTTAAAATTTTTAAACGATGCCCCCTGAACTAGAGAAAATTCGTGGGTACCTAGGTTATTTGCAAACTCGCTGCGCATGCCCATTATATTTCCCCGGTAGCTCTTTTCCCCGCTACATTTCATTAATAAATTTGGGTTAGCTATTAAAATGGTGGCAAATTTTTTTTTCACACTAAAAAATCATAGAGGGGATACCCATGTAGAAAAAAATGTTACCAATTTATAGATATATTAAAATCATTTGACAAAATTTAACAGGCATTTGTTATTCATCTTTCATAATGTGTATGTACTAAAAAGATAAAAAATATTTTGATGTTATATAAAAATTTCAGAGTCTACAATTCCCGATTTAAAAAAGTAAATAATACTTTGCTGAATTGCGGAAACCTCACCCTATGCTTGTGGCTCCTCCAGTGACGGCTCAGTAGGCGCGAGGAACCGCGCAAACGTGTCTCTCACGCCGCGGCTGGAATTAGCTGCCCGGTCACGTGCTCCGTTACCGACATACACGTAAACTTTCGTTTTTTGCGTGAAAGGGTTTGAGAAAGTTAAGACTACACTCGGGGAAAAAAAGAGTATTAAAAAATAGACGTATATATATATATATATATATATATATATAATATATATTTTATATATATTATAATAATTAACATTAATAAATTTACAAATAAAATAGATATTCGCATATGAATATATTTTTCCGTGTAAAAACTTTATCAAATTTCAAAACACACAACACCACACACCACACACCAAAAACACACACCACACACATATTTATATTAAAATATTTTAATATATATTTTATATATATATTTTTTTATAATATATATATATTAAATTTTTTTTTTTTTTTTTTTTTTATTTTTTTATATATATATTATATAATTATATATATGAAAATATTAAAAAATAAAAAAAAAAAAAAAAAAATATATATATATATATATATATATATATATATATATATATATATTATATTTAAAATAATATATATTTTTTTTTTTTTTTTTTTTTTTGGGGTTTTTTTTTTATAATATTTTTTAAAAAATATATTATATAGAAATTTATTTTTTTTATTTTTTTAATTTTAAAAATATATATATATATATATTATATATATAAATATTTATATAATTTTTTTTGTTTTTTTTTTTTTTTTGGGGGTGTGTTTTTTTTTATTAGTATAAAGGTTTTTTTTTCAAAAAAGGAAAAATTATTCCCCCGGGGGGAGAAAACCTTTTGGTTTTTGCAATACCTACTGGAAAAAGATATTTTTTAATAGAAATATTTTTATTTAAATTTTAAAAAAATTTAATCTGTATATTTTAAATCTTTTTTTTCCAGTACCAAAAAACTTTTAAATTTCAAAACCTTTTAAACGTAAATGATTTTTAAAATTAACAAAATTTGAACCATTTTTTTTTTAATGGGAGCCCTAGATTTTTTATGGTAAAAAAAAAATTTGCCAACCAGTTTTTTAATAGCTTTTACAAAAACCAAATTATTAATGAAATTTAGCGTAAAAGAGCTACCAGGGAAAAAAAATTTAAAGTGCGATGCGAGCGGGA
>NW_023644849.1:0-8447 GCF_015228065.2 Penaeus monodon | reverse complement strand
AAAAATTTTTTTAAAAAAAAAATTTTTTGTAACAATTTTGGGAAGATTTTTAAAATTGATTTTACCAGATTTGAGTAAAACTCTGAAAGTTGGGGGTTTTGAATGCCGGGGACACCTGCATTAAGAAGGGGAAAATGCAAAAAACGGTAAAGGTTTTAGGTTCATTGCGCTTTTCTCCCTTTTTCTGTTCTTTGCCAGTTCCCCCCCCCCCCCAACAAATCCACCTCTGCTCATTGTAGCATCCGGAATTGCGGTTATTTCCTTCTCAGAAATATCCGCATCACTACTCCAGGGCCACTTCCTCCACTTCACTTGCCGTTTGTCCTGGAGTTTGATAAATGCCCTTTTGGCGACGGCGCCACACGCGAGGGGCCCTGCCAGCCAGACGTTGGGGGAGTGAAGTAAAAAGAAAAATAAGAACCTAAATATTTCCATAAAATCAAGGAAAAGGGTAATGGGAAATGGCAGGCAACTCAAAATTGGCTCATTGGTGACAGTACAAGTGTAGCATCTGTGTAAAAAAACTCAGTGGGCATTGAGCATCCTGCTGATAGGTCCATGATTTGTGGCCCATCGGCAGCATTTTGAGAGGCTCCATGGCAACCCACCAGGAATTTAGGGCCCCAATATCGTCGGGTATTAGAATATCACTTTCGTGAGCTTTTCCCCAGCCTTCGGGACAGTCATCACTGTCCCCTTGTATCCCTGAGTCGCCAGGTTGCTCCACCTCTCCCAACCATGAAATAAGCTTCCCTCTGCCTTCCTTTAGCAGTGGCTCAAATGCCCACGTTGGTTCCCAAGCACCATTGCATGGCCCACCTTAATTTTTCCATGAAACTCTTGGTGAAAGTCCTGTGGGAATAGTAAAGGGTTTCCTGCCAGTCACATAGGCAACAGTCTGGGTTCCAGCTTCGCCCCCTTCATTTTTTCTTCGTCCTCTTCTGCTCAATCATTTCATTGTCTTCATGTCTACACTTCTTCATATCTTCCCTCTTTTGGGTTTATCCATTTTCAACATTCCTTGCAAGTTAAACTTTCACTTTCATTTAAAACATCGTAAGGGCGGGCCCCCTGTTTGTTGCAACACTAACCATGATGCCCACCAGGGGAGGTGGTGGACCTGAGCTCTCCCTGCATAGCAAGGTACAAGGCTTGTAAAGCGGATCGCGGGAATCCTCCTGCAGGATTTAAACTAATTTGACAATGTCCCTGCTCTGTTAGAAACATGATACCTATAATTGGGTAATTACAAAATTACTGGAGGACCTGAGGCACTTCAACGCGCCCTGTCTGTGGACTAAGGGTCGGTGGTGGGGGGTGGGGGTAAACACAGGTTATGGGAAATCTTTCACAACTGAAAACACGCACTACAAACACATACTACTTCTACGGAAGGTACACCATAACTACCCTTTCGCCGAATTAATTTAAGTCCACTTACATTTTCTTTTTTTTTTTTTGTCTGCTAACCTTATCTGACTAATAGGTGTACTTCTGGAAGATGTTGGAGACTACATCAACAGGAACTAAGTTGTGTTAGCCTTTGTGACAGTGTTTGGCCGTTTGTTCCTAGGTTATGGAGGTGGTAAGCAGACTGTGGTCCAGTAGCAGCACTTTATTATGGCATGAGAATGGTACAGCCGAGAGGCAGATTGTCTGGTCAGGATGCTATGAGCATATCGATTCTGTACGTCTCTTGCTCGCAGGCGACCCTCTTTTATACAGGTCTTGCGTAGGAAATTGACAAGGGTTACTGTGTACTAGGAAATGGAAGAGGATATTTACATAAACAGAGCGACGTCACAAGGCAGGAAAGCCTCCGGATGTCACATCCACTGTTGTGTTAACCAAAGGGCTTGTTGTACATACTGAGGAAACTATCAATGTGTCAGGAGGATAGGTGGGTGGAGGCGGAGTCGCCACGTAAATAATAGATTCTTTGTAATTTCCTCGTGCAAAGTATCAATACTTATCTGACTGTTCAGCATTCATTCATGTGCTTTGATCTTCAAGATAGCCTGCTGCAAAATGTTTTTTTTTTTTTTTTTTTAAAGGTCCTTTTCATGCTAATACAGTATGGTGTTCCCTACAGGTAGATGATAGAGGTAAGCAAATTGTTGATTTAGATTCTGATTTGGTCCTTCCGGAAGATGCTTAGTCGATACAGGTTAACGATAATGCCGGTAATGTGAGCTTTGTTTACATAACTCTTATCTTTAACCATAGTAACCAAGTGCCTGTGGCACACCGTTGACGACTCGTGAAGCGATCACTTTACTATTAGTGAGTATTCATGGAACACTCCTTCACCACCCAAGTTTATCATAAAGAGAGCAAGCTGGGTCGCCTTTCTCATAGTGATAAGCTCGAAATTATTGGAGAAACCATTGATAAGTAAACAATATTCAAATCTGTAACTTAATTGCAGCAGTGATATCCATTCCTAAGACTTACCGTTAGGCATAGTTTCATGGAGGGCACTAGATTGCTGCAGAGTCTACAGGATTTTCAAATATAACATTGATTTACCTAAAATCTCTAGCTCTTGCCATTTTACCAGACAAGCAAGAGGCTCCTAGCAGTACTGTCTCAATAGTGAACACTACAGTGACAGGTTTGGTCAACTATCAGAATAGATTTAAAAAAAAAAATCTTGTAAAATTAAGAACATCACCCATAAGGGAAGTAACTTTAATTTACCTAGACGTTGCTAGGTAAATTGTTTTCGTACACAAGCAGCTCAGAAAAGCACCATCCCACATTCTTAACCACCAAAGAAGCAACTGAGCTGCAATCAAATACTTTGCCAGAGATGACGACTTGGATTACAATCAGTCTGAAAATGGATGAGCTTGTCCAAACCTTAAATGCTTGTAGAGGAACGTCGCCAGGCCTCAGATCCAATTGAACGTGATAAAGCATCTTCATTGATGATTCAGTTGCTAGAAGTGTACAGTGCGATTTGGAAAAGGCAGATTTTTTAAACTTCCCCACATCATCTTCATATTGAAAGGGAGAAATCCACAATTCACTTTCTCCTACCACCTAATTGCATGGACAAGTTGCTTAGTCATGGAACTATTGTTAAACAATCAGGCTATTGGAAGTGGGATTTAAAGTTTTTCCACTAATATTATATATATATATATATATATATATAATATATATATATATATATATATATTTATAAAAATATATTATATATATAATAGATATTATATATAAATTTTTTTTTTTTTTTTTTACACAAGGTGATTGTGTAAAATTGGTCTAAATGATCGCCTAGTGCCAAAATCAGTTCTGTTAGATTTCTTGGTCTACTTTGATTGTAGACTGAATTGGAAAGACCATCTGATCAGTTAAAAAGTAACTCAAAAAGCATTCAATATATATGTGTTCTCGTAAGATGGAGTTGACGGATAGTCTCCGCTAATGATATGTAAAACCCTGAATAGGTCTAAAGTACATTGTGGGTCAATCATGCATGGCTCTGCAGAAATTCGACTCTGAAAGAATTGGAGTGTGCAGAATACAATGTTTCTGTGCGTCTTTGAACCCTGAAATGTTTTTGTAGTGAGCATCTTGAGGTGGAATCAAGAGTACCTCCCCTCTGACTTGTATTACCTTTGCAGCACACATCAGACCTGCTGGCCAAGTCCAAGGTCTGAGCCTTTCCCTAATGGATTATTGTGGCATAAGGCCTCTTTGCCACACAACTCCACGACCTCGTTGAGAAAGTAGGTTTATTATTTACCATTGATACCCTATTTCAGTCAAATATTGATCATGCATCGATCTTCCTGTCGAATTTTTGCAGCTATAGATCCTTGGGTTTTACAGTAGCGAAGACTACATTAGTTTTTTCTTTTTATCCATATTAAAAAAGTTCACTTAAAATTATAAATCAAAAGAAACCACAAAAGATAGGGTGTTATTCATAAGAGCATTAATACTAACAATCAAGCTAAATATGGGTACAGGCCACTCTAAAAACATCCATGGCAACAAAGTAGACTAACAATTTACCCGGGTAACTAGTGATCTGGCCCTTACAGATCTCGGGTATTTATATTACAAAAGCAAAAATTTGTGGCAAAGTGGGTGAACCAACCTAAACATCAAAACAAAGCATAACAAATCTAGAGCCATGAGACACAGCCCACAGTAATAACAGAAGGGAAGTGGTATTAACCCGCCTTAGGATCACTGCTACAGATAGACCCACCTCGCCCTCTGACAAAACCTCCGCAATACCAGCACTGCCGAATATACAATATCATGTATATTGCCATCTTGCCACAGATAAGATGCTATAGACAATGGCTAAAATATTACTTTAGTATTAAAAACATCGATTTTATAACCTCAAACCCCCTTAAATTATGAAAGTATGAAATGATTCCTTTTCTAAAGGAGACCCCTTTCACCTTAGATTGAAACTGATTCGGATCTCATTGGCTTAATGACCTTGGCAATATACTTCATACACTCTTACTCCCAATCTAGTGCCAACAATGAATATTTTGAAATGGAAGGAAACTCCAACTTGGTGAATGTGAAAAGGAAATATGAATTTCATAAAAAATACAGCGGAGTTATTTGGAATATGGTGGACTTAGTTGAAATATGATGGACTAGTGTGATCAGGACAGCAATTCTTTGTGATGTTACCGTCAATCATGATTAACATCCCACTCCTGAGATGTTTCAAGCCTTTAAGGCAGTCCTTGGATAAAATTTCGCTTCACAACAATCATCGGTAAGTTTTTTGGGGACGGTGCATGGGCAGCATTGGGGGGTTACAAGGGGTTTGGGATAACTTGCAGTCAGGTTATATAGAATGAATGTTGCCCTCCATTTTTACAAAATAGGCCACTTGGGCAAACTGTATATATTGTCAGGATGAGCACTTGATTTCCTGCAGTTAGTATTTATCACATACATACTGTTTTACTAGGAAACCATGGGATATGTATTCACTCTTCAATAAAACTCCTGGCAAGTAGTGGCCTCGGCTTAATTCCTATTTGAAGTCTGTGATATTTTATGGAAGAAAGACCACGCATTACAGTAAATAGTCAATGCAGAAACAATCAGTGTGTAATGCAAGTCCACATGGTTCGGGGCCACTCTTGGAAAGAACAGAAATAAGCAACCCTGGATGCCATGTATGATGAACTTTCACATCAACATTTCTTGACTGGGTTTCCCTAATGCTAGTGACCTTCAAAGAGCAGATGCAGAAGAAAATTCCCATTTTTAAAATTTCCCCTGGGATGTATGCCTTTCCTAGGGTTCTTCCTCCTGATATTGGAGAAACTTGCTGGAGTCATCTAGGGTGTCTGCTTCCCTGTAACATCCCTGCACCTACTCCCTCATGAAGGCCATCTGGGTGAGTTTTCTGCCGAACGCCCAGTGAGCAGCCATACCATGTCATATCCAGCAAATAGATCTTGTACCACTTGGTTTTTCTAGCTGTTGGATACGAGTGCCAGAATTTCCCTCAAAACAAAGACCCCTCATATAGTTCTTCAGCCAAACCGTCCTGGAGGCGTCTCCCCAATAATGCCTAGCATACTCGGTGGAGGCTCGTCAGAATCCAAAGATATATCAGTCAGAGGGACTTAATCCATGTCGTCGTCCGATTCTTTGGGGCTGACTCAGGTTCCTCCCAGTCAGTCGTCGCCGAGGCACCGACATATGTAAAACAAAGAAGACTCGAGTGAGTGATGCTATGCAGAAACACGGCAAGATGCCAAGTTTTTGGAACTCGAAGAATAGAAATGTTACCAGAGCAATCACTCGTCCTTGTCCAAGAGAGGCGTGTAGTCATCAGTATCACCAACCTCCTCATCGGCGAATGAGTGATACATGTACAAAAGAGGGTCAGGAGCATTCCTCAGGCGAGGGACATCCCTCGACCTCGAAGGCAAAGGGTCATCAACTATCTCGTTCTTGGAACGTGAATTCCTCGGCATGCGAGAATGAACGGTTCAAATCTGACAAAGACATGCTGGCGGCACAATCTGGCGAGGGAGTGATACCTTTTTATTGCTTGTTTGATATCTCTATCAACCAGTGGCATGTGGCTGAGGTTAAGCCAATGGACCCAGTTCACCGTATATTAAAATGTGGTTAATGAGAGGTTCAGTGTGTAATGGGAGCATTTTTTTTTCCCATCTCAATACAAGTGGGGTGTGTATCTTGTGAGCCAACATCACCTCCCATCTGATGTTTTTTGTGGGTTGCCCCACATTTCATTTGTGGTTTTGTTTATCAATTTGTAGGTTGATGGTACTCGTTTTGCCACGAGATGGAATTTTGCTATTACAAGGAAACAAAAAACTCGGATCTGTACAGAATATGCTAGGGTCCAAGGCATCAATTGAATGGCTAATTTGTCAGCCTTCTTATTGCCATAGATCCCAATGAGGGCCTGGTACCCATATCAGTTTGATTTGTTGGTACTATGTAACTTACAATGATATTACCGGTAGTTATTTTTAAGTTTCTAAAGATTTGATAGTTCTAGTGAACTTCATGATTAAAAAAAAAAAAAAAAAAACTATCGTTAGTTATAATATTGCAAAATCTACAGCATCAGGGGCCCAAAAGGTTGGAAAGGAAGATCGATGTCAAACTTAATTCACATTCGGGCGACTCTACACCTGCTCCACACATTCACCTGTCTCAGAGCTGTGTGGTGTGGTGTTTAAAAAAAAAAAAGTTTAACAAGGATCTCTCCAACCTCTGATGACTCCCCCTTTTTTTGGGGGCATGGCCTTTGCTAATTTGGGAAGCCAAGATTCCATGATGGTAAAATTGAGGGTTTCCCATGATGGGCTGTATTTGAATGAACAAGTACAAAAGTTATAGATATCATTACCGACTTCCCAAACAAGGTCGGGAGTCAGTGAAAAAAAGAGGCCTAAAGCCCCATTTCATTAGGATGTCCCCAAAAATCAAAGAGCCACCTTTGTGGCAAAATGCTAAGGTAGGTAATCGATACTCAACCCGAGAGCAAATTCAGGCAACAAAAATAAAATTTGCCAAAAGCAAACAATACTTCGGGAATTGGGAAGGTTCATTACCGAACCATTTTAAGATTACCACAAGTCAAAGGAAAGTAAATTGTAGAAAAAACTTTTTACCAAGTTTGTAGCATAGAAAATTTGATTTAACCAAGGCAAGTTTTTTTGAATCCAAAAGCATAGTTTTCTGAGTTAGGCCATTCACCAAGTCATGTCAGAGGCTTTTTTTGATCTAAGGAACTGGAAATCAAAAAATTGTCTTTTGGGGAAATGCCCCCGAAATAAAAATTTTCAAATTTTTACTAGTTTTTATCAAAAGTTTGGCATCCCTTTCGAAGCAGGGGCTGCTCCCCAACTAGTATATTTCTGAATTTAAAAATCAAAGGTACCTTAAAACTTCATTCCTGATCTTGCTTAAACCAGGTGAGCCTTAGCCACAATGGTGCCCGGACCCAAAATGGCTATAGACCTGTCCTGCCAGGGGAGGCCTAGGCTATTTTTTTTTAAGTATTTGATATATATCAGTGTTTTAAGTGTTTTGTGCAATATAGTAAAAAAAGATTGCGTATGTTTTTTTTTTTTTTTCATGTTGAAGTTTTTTTGTGTGCGTGGGAATTTGGTGCAGTGTTTTTTACGGTTTTGGGGTGGCTGTGTGTGTTTTTGATGGGCGTGTTAGGAAATCTAGTAGTGTTAGTAAATCTAAGACTCGGATGGTAAGGGGATGGCTGGGGCACCAAAGAACCCTATTTTTGGGTTTTATATCCATATATATATATAAAATAATATATATATAATTGTATATAAAATATAATATATAATAATTTAAATATATATATATATAGATATATTAAATATATATAAAATTAAAGTATATAAATATATAATTATTAATATAAAATATTATATATATATATATAATAAATATATATATATTCTAAAAATATTAATATATATATATATATTTTAATATATATATTATTAATAATAAATATATATTATTATATTTTAATATATTATAATATATATAAAATATAATTAATAATATTATATATATGATAAATATATATTATATTATAAATTATATATATATAATAATATATAATTATAAATATATAAAAATATCTATATATATAAAATATATAATATAAATTAATATATATAAATAATTAAATTTTAAATAATTATATTAAATTAAAAAAATATATATATAAAAATTATTTATCCCGTTTGAATCTTTTTAATTACCCTCACAATCGGGGTCTTACAGACTTACACAATCCCCATGCAACACCCACAGATTTTTGTGTGCGGGGCGTCGTAATTCATGGGGAATGTCGCATTTTTGCTGATGACATCAGGTCACTTTGACACCCCTTACGCCATGGTCACATACCTGATTCATTAGAAAGGGGAAAA
>NW_023644848.1:0-2500 GCF_015228065.2 Penaeus monodon | reverse complement strand
TTGAATGTACCCCAAAACATACACCCCACACACACACACACACCCACACACACACCACACACACACACACACACATAAAACAAAACACACACACACACACCACAAAACACCACACAACAAAACACACAACACAACCCTAACACCAACACACACACACACACAAAATGACACAAACATATACATATATTTACATACACACATATATATAATGTATGTATATATACATGTGTGTGTGGGGTGTGTGTGTGTTTTGTGTGTGTGTGTGTATGTGTGTGTGTGTGTGCGTTGTGTGTGTGCATTTCATATATTGTCTACATATATCTGTCACCATATACGCATGATGTGCACCCACATGTATACATGTATAAACGTACTCCTTGCTCTCATATGCGTCGGTGGGTTTTTCCTGCAAAGTTCGGAATCGCGAACTTCGGCAAAGATAAATTTTGCCGAAAGCTGGGACGAGCCTTTGTTTTGAAAGTTCCTTTAGCCCTAAATTACGCCCGAAATGAGGGAAACTTCTTCCTAAATCGAGGGCTTCGGAGCTTCCAGACGGCCTGGAGGAAGCGGCAAACGGCCAGGCCTCGAATGCGGCCTCAGGACCTGCCGGGGAATCTCTCTGATGTTATTACGCCATTCTGTATGGTTTTCCCCTTTTTCAAACGCATAAAGTCCCGGGTTTCGAGATTCGTAGTTTTCTCGAAGTAGAGTGATAGTCTTTGGGGATATGTTGTCGGCGATAAAGGCCTGCGGAGATGAGCTTGTCTCGACGGGAAAATACCATATGCGGGCTGGCGATATAACCAAGAGCCTCCAATGGGAAATTACGATCGGGGAAATTTACGACTAACGAGGAATTATCTCCACATGTGTTTGGGTTCTCAGAGTTATACAGAAACCCAGAGAGTAATTACATACAGGAAGTTGTTCCACCATGAAGATAAGAGAGAAAATTATATGGGCTTTTTGGCATAGACAAGAAAGATGGAGCAGCGTAGTCTTCAGTAAAAAAAGTGTAGACAGGCATAAAACACTGTAGACCCACTGATCAGTAAATGCGAAGTGCAATATATATTGCGTTCAGTACTGACACTAATGGAAAAGCTGACATTAATACCACTTCTTTTCATACTATAACTATTTTTAGCGAACCACATGTGAATGAGTGCTATCATGCGATTTCATGAATATTCAAATTAAATTTAACTGAGATATTTTTGGAAAGACTCAAAAAAGATCTTGGTTTAAAGGATCTGAGATGAAAAATTAAGTGGATTCTAAAAATATGATTTTCTTGGGTCTGTTATTAGTTTGCAAGGAATTATAAATGTATGTATTTTCTATATCTATATCTATCTGTATCCACAATATATGTATATATATACATACATGTATATGTATGTACATTATATTTATGCAGTATGTATGTATGTTGTATTTTTTATAATTTAGGTAATATTTATTTACGTATATATTTATGTATATATATTTATATAATATATATATATATATATATTATTTATATATATGGGAAAATATAAATATATGAGTATATATGATATGGAATAAATAAATATACAAGTATATATAAATATGACTATGAATGAGTAAATAAATACACACACACACACACACACACACACACACACACACACACACATATATATATATAAAAATAAATATATATATATATATATATAGATATAAAAATATATTAAAATATATTATATATATAATGTATATATATATATATATTATATATATATATATACATATATATACAATATAACATATAATACATATATTATACAATTTCATAATATATATATATATATATATATATATATATATTATATATATATTTTATAATATATTAAAGTACACATCATAATACATACATACACCATTTTGCACATTTTGTGGGATTATATAATATTATTATGTATATATATATTGTATGTATATAATAATTTTATAATTATATATATAATAAATTTTTAAAATATATATTTTTTGTTGGTGTGTGTGTGGTGTGTGTGTTTTGTGTGGGATGTGTGTGTGTGTGTGTGTTTGAATATGTACCCCATGTATAAATAATCTACTCATTAAATTTAATACCTTCGTCAACATTTCATTATATCTGCCCAAACATCATCATTCTCCACATACCCTTATAAAAATCAGAAGAAATATGACGGCGCGTGAGTTTTCTCCAAGATAATTTAAAACGGCGCGCGCTCGTGATAAAGAGGCTGCCATCAGACACTCTTCAGTTCAATTCATAAACTCCCTCGATAAAACCCTCGCCATTCGCTGCAATTTCGAAATGTTATGGCACGACTAGACGAAGCAAATCCAACGGAGAAAGATGAAGGAAAAGACGAGTCTTATTATGGGGAAAGTTGGGGGGCCCGGGCCCCAAGATTCTTAAGGCAGTAGCTTTCGAACTTTAACGTTTCAACAAAGGGATGGTTACCCCGGGGGGTTAATATGAAGCCGG
>NW_023644846.1:0-8451 GCF_015228065.2 Penaeus monodon | reverse complement strand
TATCATCTTCTATCTATTATCTATCTATCTTTTATCTATCTCATCTATCTACCCGTATCTTCTATCTATTTCTATCCAAACTATCTGAAACAAACTTAACACCTCCCCAAACAAAGCCTAACCTGCATTCATACACCTTATAACCACCTTAACTTGCAACCGGCACACAAAGCACATTTAAAAAAGGGAAAATTAAACCATCTTCATTCTGAATACACAACCCCCCCTCCCACCCCCACATATGCATGCACTCAGAAACAACATAAAAGGGAAAGTCCCTTAAAGGACACCCTATCTAATGCCCTAAAAACACTGCCCCGAGTTTGCACCAGGTCTTCTGCGAGGTTTTAGTAAGGTCAAAGGCGCATGGGTGACTGGTGACCAGGGGGAGGAGCTGCAGGGGGAGGGTGTATCATCAGGTAGACTAAGCTATGTGGCTCTGAGTTCTAGCTGGGGCGGGTCGTAAGGGACCTTTTGGTGATAGCTGCAGAGAAATGACCATTTAGAATTCAAACATGTGCAAATATGAAAAAGGAACAACTGTCCATTCTATAAACTGAATATGATCAAATTATATGTAGAAACATACTTTAAACTGATGATTTTGATCAGTAGGCAATGCAGTGCCCTTGTGCAAAGTGAGTAGTGGCTTTGCCAGCACTGCCTGATTGGATGCTATTCCTAGAATCATCAGTCAAATCAGTCCCCAAATTAGTCAAATTTTGGGGACGAAGAACATGGCACATGGCAGGGACACAAAAAAACTAAAAAACCAAAATAATATAATTTCTCACTAGGAATCTTATTTCAACTTACATCATTCCTTTCTCCTCTCGCACTTCCCAAAGGGTCCTTGCAATGATTGGGGGCAATACGGCGGAAGAACTGATGTTTCTCTGGCTTTGCCTGTGTACCCGGCCCTTTGGGTTTTGGCCGTATTCCTTGCACATTTCTGCAGCCAGTTCATAATCTGCAGATGGGGTAAAATACAAACAGAGATATCACTTACAGAAGCAGTACCTAGGAATGATTAAGAAGAAATAAACTATGTTACCCTTATAGAGATAGTATCAACCAAAGAAGAAAATGTGATTCAAGACTTTACATTTATATAAAGTACAACTGCACTTTAATACATTCTGAAAGAATGTTTCCCCAAAATCTAATAAAAATCATATGAAAAAAAAGGCTCACAGGGGCTATTTTTTTCTTTTTACTCTAATAAAGAAGAGAAAGAGAGACCCCAACTGCATCATAATATATATTTATCTATGAGGCATAATAAGGGATCTCATAGGTGATATTTCTTACAGCTCTATTCAGAGTTTTCTGAGTTTAAAAAACTGTCATACTGAGGCATGTGGGGTTTGGGTTTTTCTTTATCCCTAAGAGACTTCCTTCCTTTTGGCTTAAAGATAAAATTATCCCTTTTTTTTCTTTCCCATCATTTGTATTTTTATTTGCTTTTCTTTCATTTTTATTGTTACACCCAAAAGTGATAAGGATATATACAGCTAATGCAGATCAGCCCAACATGTGGAAAAAAAACAATGTTTCTAACATCAAAAAATTCTAACACCAATACTCAATGATGGCTAATTGTAGCATTACACAACACACAATAAAGTCTCTTAAAATTTCAATGCAGCAAAAGACAAAATTCACAAAAATCAACTACTGTTCATTTTAGTGAATACTCTTTGTGTATGGCACAAAAAGGTCATTTGACAGAATAGAGCAATATCAGCAAGGAATGCTAAATGAACCAAAAGAATGCCATACTCACTCTTTTTGGATTCTTGAAGTGAGCGCGATGGCATCTCCGCATTTGTCCTGGTTCAGCATGTTTTCTCCAGCATAATTGTAAGCCTACGAGAACACAAGACAAGTTCTAGTGTACTAGTTTACAACAGAGATGATGATATAAAAGAATGCGTAAACACACACACACACACAACAAACAGGCCGTTACAATCAGGCACACTCCTAAGTATGCACACATGCACCTACAATTAGACACATTCACAAGTATGTACTTATGATCATGGATACACAGATACACTTACACTTATATGCACCCACACACACACATACACAAAGAAATAAATCAAATATGCTCTTACATATGCTGCATAGAAAGCTGCTTTTAATCGTAAATATTTTGTCCAATGGCCAAATGTCTTCTCATCCAGTGATGTGATGGAATCAGCAGCCCGTTGTAAACATTTTGGAAGTTTCATTAGAAAGTGCAGAAATCAGTCCAGGATTGTGTTTCAACTCCACAGCTCGAGCTATTGTCACTATAAATACAAAGAAACTTTAATATCACATTATTCCCTAAGAACTACTAATTTTTAGGAGTACTAATTCTTAGTATAATAATGACAATGAATTCATGGGAAACACTCCATGGACATTTAATTTTGCAATGATATAGGCAATAAAATTACTAGGCATTGGTCCTTATTTGCACCTTTACAAATTAAAAAAATATATAAATAATTTTTTATTTCCTTTTTGAAATACAGGTAGTCCCATAATAGTATTCAGAATGTGTTTTGTTCTTTACAGGAACTGAGGACAGCTAAGTCCATTTCTAAAAGTAGCTCCATGCAAGACCCTACCTTCTTGGGCCTCTGCTGTAGCCTGGTTGAGATATGCTGTGTGCACTCTGGGGTCCCATCACTCCCTGGCTTGGGGGCCTCGAGAAGTTTGTTCACACCACTCCTCTTGGGCGTACTTCAGGAGTCCTGCCCCACGGCGAAGGCTACGATGGACAATCTTGGCTTCGTCCATGCTCACTCTAGTTAGGAAAATGCATATTACAGACTTTTAGGTTTTGGTTTCATTAGTTTTGTACAGAATGGCCACCTGCCTAATATAGTGACAAAACATACAATAACTTAAAATTTGCCAGATTTGTCTGTCCCCAAAATATGATTCATTAAACTGTAAATAAATGGACTTACTCTTCTGTCTGCCCCCTTGCTGCATGCTTCATGTACCAAAACGGCTTTTTGAAGGACTGATACAAGCTCAAAATCGCACAAAGTGAGCCCGGGGTAGCAGAAAAAAAGAATCACAAGGTAATTCTCTAAAATCTATGCCAAAACAGACCTTCTTGTCTTTAAATTTACAGCTGCTAAAAATAGTATATAATTCACATCACATTAATACAATTAAATCGGGAGTCGGGGACTCTTCTAAAGTAAGCTTACTCGGGAGTGCTGCCAGATGGGTGGGTCCAACGGAAGCCACAGAATCCTCAGCTTGCTCCAGTCAGACCCCCTTGGGCTTCAATGGACCTCGCAGCAGAGAAAGGTATAGTGCAGTGCTGGCTCCACCCCGTCGATCTCATGGTGGCATCAGGGAAGAGTTAAGGAGTCGAGCTCTTCCCTACGCGGGCCTGAGATAAAAACAAAAAAAAATTAACATCAAAAATGGAAATTTTTATAAAATCTATACACTATCTATACACTGCAATGCATTTTTATGTAGTGGGCAACAAAGCGGGTATGCTAAAAATAGTGTACTATCATTAAAAAAGAATAAAAATAATAAATAAAAAATAATAATAATAATAAAAAAAACAATAAAATAAAAAAAAATAATAATAACTACCATGAGAGTGAATAGCACTCTGACTACGTCCCCGTTTAGACTGTTTGTATACAAAGTTACTTACGTCGGGGTTGGTTTTTTTTTATTTTTTTTGTTTTAAAAATAAATCCTTTTTTTTTAAAATTCAGATTTGTTTAAATTTAAATCAATTTTTTGTTTTAAAATCATATTTTCCTTTTTTTTTTTATTTATCAGCATAAAAAAAATTTGGAAAGCTATTTATATCTATACATTGTTTAAAACACTTTGGAGTTTTTTTTTTACAAAATTTTTGCATCATCTCTCATTGGGTTACAAAGTGTTGTCCTGTTCCTGTAAATCAGCTATGAAGGGCCAGACTTGGCCATGTGCAGTAGGGGTGTTACGTACTCTTTTCAAGCAATGCAAGGCAGAGGTGCCCAGACCAAAAAGGGATAATGTATCTAATGATAATAAAGAGCGATCCAGGTGGGAACTTTTCAGCGATTTCCTTAATTCGGGGAAAGGGGGGTTTGATAGCAAACAGGGTAAATTGATTTAAAAGGAAGTTTAAAGAATGAAAACTCAGGAACAATTAGAATTTTCGAGAGGTTTTGGGATGATCCACTAAGATGAAAATCTGCCCCAGGGTCCCTAAAAAGAAGTTTTCAACTCCAGCATTACGAGAGAAGTCCAACGTCGCCACAAGTTTTTCAAAGGGAAAAAGCAACAATTTGGACACATTTGTTAAAAAAAGCAATTTTTATGAATCATGTTTGTTTCCTGTAAAAAATGTATTAGGGTAACTTTAGCACTTTATTTTTAGAAAAAGCATATCTGCATACATTTAAAGGATCTTGAATATGAAATAAATTGAAAAGTGCATATGATGTAGATAAATTGAAGGGCACTGATTCACATTTTATTATATTTGAGTCATTTTTACTTAAAATAAAACAGCCCCATACTGTAAAAAAATAACAATTAACCCTATCCATATTTTGAGCAATAAAAAACATTTTAAATTAATTTCTATTTGCTGATTTTTTATATGGGGCAGGACGCTTGCCAAAGACGTTCTAAAATTTTTTTCTCAGAATCTAAGAATTGTTGGAGAGTTTCATGGATACAATTAGGGTCATAGTTTGAGACAAATTTACCAAAAAGATATAGGCCTAGTTTTAGAGAATTATTAAGAAAATTACAGAAAAGGGTTTTAAAAAAGGGCCACCCCCTCCGACAAAGCCTAGACTCCACCAACAATATTGGGGGACCCCATGTAAATTGGGGGGTTGGGGGGGAGGGATTTCACCCCGAGAAATTTTTTTCCCAAAAAAAGAAAGTAAAAATTTTAAAAAACCCCAAGAATAGATTTCATATGATAAAAAAGGTGTAAAATAAAAAAACTCAAAAATTTGCAGGGGTTTTTTGAAGGGCATCGCACAAAAAAAATAACAAAGAACCCTTTATTTAGACAAACTACCAAAAAGGTTCCACATGACCCAAAAAATTTTCCCTAACACAGGGGTTGACCCTGTGCCTGCGGACCCCCCCCGTCACTAAATTTTCCCTACTGGGGCCCCCCCTGAACACCCCCAAGTCGCTATTTTCCCTCCCTGGGGCTCCACCTTTAAAAAATTTCCATTGCCAGGGCTTGAATTAAAATCAACTTAATATCCCCTTATGGTTGATCAAAAGTAATGGAATGGGACAAACCAGCTGGAAAAAAATTAGTTTTATCCCAGATATTAAAAAAATTAGAGAAAGAGTAATTTTCACCCAAAGTTCAGAAAGAAAAGAAAAAACAATCAAAAATTTCCCCTTTGGGAAAATGCAAATTTGCCCGGAGAATGCTAGCATGCATAAAGGGTAGATGAACATGCATTTCAATAAAAAATGGTGTGCAATAATGAAAGACACATATATACTTAAGGGAAAGAACTTTTAAAAAATATGTATTTTAATATAAATTGTTTAAAATTTGTACAGAAAAAAGTAGACATTAAAAGTAAATGCATTTAAAAGAGATTTAAAAATGCCGGCCATGACATCAGTGCTACATGCGCCAAAAAATTTATGTTAGGTTTCCACCTGCTAAATTACACTGCAAAGGGAAGGAAAGGTGGACTTAAATGTGGGGTAATGGGGAAATTTGTTGTGCACAGAATTCTTAGAATATTTTTATTGTTAAACTCAAAACAAATGGCTTTGCAGATAATTGTATAAAGGAAGTAGTTTTTTATTCCCCCATAGTACGTCTTGAATTTTTCACAGTCGGGGCAGCCTTAGAAAACTTTATCTTTACCTAAAGTTGGAATAATGCAAGCCTCATTTAATAATAAAAACAACATTTTGTGGGCCATATGGGTGTAGGTTTAATGTTTGGCCCCCCATTTCATATCCGGAGTGACCCGAGTTCGAGCCTGGGCAGGGGGGTTGTTATTTATCAATAATAAGATAACAGTTCACAAATTAAATGCAAAATACAAATAGGCAATTTTTGGGCCCCGTGCCTTGGGGACTTTAGAAAAAATTTTCTGTAAATGGATTTCAATTTTCATTTTTATCAGTCTTTAGGACCAATGTCCCAAAATAATGTTTTTATAGGCCTATACTTAAAGCTGACAAAAGTCCCAAGTAATTTTTTTTGTAATCAAAAAAAAATATGTAATTAGTAATATATGACAAATTTGCAATAAATTCATACTGTTTGAATTATCCTCTTTCACGTAATGTGATGGCAAAAACCCACACATCATCGAGAAAAAAAAAAAAATTCAAACAAAACCATACATATCATGAATTAAATACTAAAAGAAAACAAAAACAAACCTTTAGAGGGCTTTTTGATGAAAATTTTTTCCCCACTTAAGTAACTTTAAAAGGCCCTTTTAGATTACTTTCCTTGCAGGGGAGTCACTGTCCCAAAAACCCTTTGCTAAAACGAAAATTACCAAAAAAAAATCACTCCATAAACCAAACCCACTTAAATTTCCCTTCGCCCATTGCTCTAATTTCTCACCTACATAAATTTCAGAGCCGGCTGTCGCGCGACCATTTTTAGGTCAAATTTACCTGAGCAGTGGCTTTTTAGGGGTTCTGTGAAACCGTGGCCATGTTTTTTTATTCGGAGGATCGTCGGGGTTTTTGGGAGCCCTTTTCCCTAGACGGACTCGGTTTCCCCGAAATTTTTTCGTTAAATTTTTTCATTATTAAAAAAGGGTTCTCCACTTAAAAAAAAAAGAGAAAAAATTGGTCGGTTCGGGACTTTATAAGTTATGCGTAAGATGCTGGGTTTTTTTCTTTGTTTAAAATTTTACATTTTTCTAAGGGTTGTCACTCATAAACAAAGTTTAGGTTTTTAGAAATTTAAATTTTTATATGTAGTATTAAAATATATTATTTTTTTATATAATATATATTTTTAATATATATATATAATATTACATATATATACATATATAAATATTTGTGCCATCAGCGATGCGGTGTTTTACGAACTACTTTTGGCGCCATGTTTTACCCGTAGTTGATGGGGGATAAGGGTTGTGACCAAAAGATTCTTCCCCCCGGGGAGTTTTTTGTAATCAGTGTTTGGAGTTCTCAACCCCCCATGTCTACGATCACTCACCTACTACTTTATCTAGGTTTACCTATTTCAGCAATCCGCTCGCTGCTCATGTGCTTTCGCGGACGATTACGATGCATGTGGGGGATTTTGTGTGTGACCATCGTAGTTTCACACACACCACAACACAACACCACACACACACACACCACACACACACACACACACACCACAACACACACACCCCACACCACACAAAAATATATATAAATATATATATATATTATATATATAATATATATAATAATTTCATATAATAATAATATAATATATATTATATATTATTATATTTTAACCCAGCTTTAATAGTGATGTTATAAAAATTTTATGGGCCGTTTATTCTATTATATGTTTTTACATTCTACATGCCTTGTATAATTATGTATTGCACTGCCTTATTTTCCACACCCACTAAATAAAGTTGTCCATTGCTTTTCCCGTTTTTCGCCTCCTTTCCCCCTAAATTCCTATTTATTGTCTATCCCTTCCCAAAAGCTATGTTGTAAACTACCTTTTATCACCAATGATTGTCATATGAACCGTGATCTAGCCCATCTTTAGACCACGTAGGGGGCAGGCAGACTCCCTGCGGGGGGCCCAAAGGGGCAACACCTCGCTCCTCGGCGCGCCCCCTCCACTTTCTAAAAATAAAAGGAGTCAAGGCATCTTGGTCGTCTACCTTCCCCTCTCGCCACCTACCTTCTTGATAGCCCTCATTCTGGCCCTTTAAAATAATATTTTATTATATTTTAATAATATAAAATATATAAATAAACCACACAACACCACCAAACCCCACACACCACACAAAACCACACACCCCCCACACAACCACCCACACCACCACACACACACCACACACCCCCACAAAAACACAACAAACAAAACCACACACACAACACACCCACACACACCAACACCACACACACACCACACACACCACACACACAACACACACCCACCCCAAAAAAAAACCCCCCATATATATATATATATATATTTTTGGGGGGGTGTTTTTTTTATTTTTTTGTTTTTATTGTGTGGGTTGTGTGTGTGTGTGGTTTGGGGTGTGTGTGTGTGGTTTTTTTGTGTGTGTTTGTGTTGTGTGTGTGTTTTTTTGGTGTTTGTTGTTGTGGTTTTTGTGTGTTGTTTTGTGTGTTGTGTGTTTTGTTGTGTGTGGTGTGGGTTTGTTGGGGTTTTTTTTTTTTTTTTAAAATATATATAATTTTAAAATATATATATAT
>NW_023644845.1:0-8451 GCF_015228065.2 Penaeus monodon | reverse complement strand
TGAAAAAAAAGTAAAAAAAAAAAAACTTTTCCAAATTTTGGTAAAAAAAAACCCGTTTTTTCCAATTCAAAATTTTTTTCCTTTTTTTTCTGGCAATTTTGGGGTAATAATGATAAAAAAACCAGAATTCTATTAATCATGCAATAATGTGATAAAAGGAGAATAAAGAGAATTTGGATAACATTTGATGATTATTAATATTTTACTATTTCTAATTATCACATTATTATCATTATTATCATTATTATTATTTCTTTATTATTATTACTATTATTATTATTTTTTTATTATTATTATCATTATTATTATTATTTTTATTAATTTATTACAATTATTATTACTTTAATTATTGTATTTTTGCCAAAAAAATTATAACTGAAATAATAAAAAAAAATAATAAAAGTCAATTATAATAATACTAATTGTTAATATTGTTATTAATATTTTTCTTGTTATTTTAAAATTTATTTTTTTTTTACTGGTATATAATTGTAAAATTAATTATTGTAACAGTAATAATTACAGTAATAACGATTTAAATTGAAATAATGTATAAATAATGATTATAAAAAGTTTTATTGTTATTATTATTGTTATTACTATTATTATTGTGTTGTTATTAGTATAGATGTAAAATTAATATATTATAACTGCAATTAATTGCAATAATAATGATAATATTGCAAAAATTTATGATAAAAAAATTGCAAAAAATATGATAATTATGTGATATAATATGATTAATAAATTGATAATGATGATGATAACGATAATATGATAATAATCTATATAATGATAAATAATAAACAGGAATTGTGTCCATATATAATAAAAAAAAAAGGTAAAAGAAAAAAATCCCATAAGTCAAAAGCGGCAAAATCTAGCGAAATATGCCTTTTGAGAGTAGACTCAATATGACTTTTTTTCCATTAAATTTATGATTCTGGCAATTATTAGGGTAAAATAATGAAAATAATTACCAAATTCTATTAAATCATGACAATAATGATGATAAAAGTGAGAAAAAAGAAATTTGGATAAACATTTGATGATTGTTAATTTTTAAATTTTTTCCCATTATTATACATATTATATAATTTTTATTTTTATTTTATATTATTATATTTTTATAATTAGAAAAAATTAAATTTATTGTCATTATTATTATTACTTTAATTATTAGTATTATTGCCAAAAATATATTTAACTGTAATAATAACAATAATAAAAATAAGTATAATTGTAATAATACTTTGTTATAATATTGTTATTAATATTATTATTTGTTATTATTATCATTATTATTATTTTTACTGGTAGTTAATTGTACAAATTTTATTATAACAGTAATAATACAGTAATAACGATTTTAAATCGAAATAATGATAAAAATAAGATTATGAAACGTTTTTATTGTTATTATTATTGTTTTTACTTTATCTTTAGTTGTTATTAGTATGATGTAAAATTTATTAAAAACTGCAATAATTGCAATAATAAGATAATAATTGCAAAAATGATGATAAAAATTGCAATAATGATGATAATGATGATGTATGATGAAAAATGAGGATATAACGATAATAATGATGATAATCATGATAAAATGATGAAATAAAGGAATTGTTCCATATATAAAAAAAAAAAGGAAAAAGAAAAAAAACCCCAAAAGCAAAAAAGAAGAAAAATCTACAAATATACCCTTTTTGAGAGTAGACCGAAAATGAGTTTTTTTCATTCAATTTGAGATTCGGGAAAATTTTTAGGGAAATAATGAAATAATTCCCAGAATTCTATTAATCATGACAAAAATGATGATGAAAGTAGAAAAAGAGAATTTGGATTTTTAATGATCTTAAATTTTTATATTATATTTTACATCATTATTTTCTTTATTTTATTATTTTTATATTTTTATTATTTTTTATAATTTTTTATTATTTTTTATTTTTTTTATTTTATCATTATTATTATTACTTTATTATTATTATTATGCCAAAAAAATATTATAACTGTAATAATAAAAATAAAAATAATAATAAGTATAATTATTAAATACAAAATTGTTATAATTGTTATAAATTATTTTTATTATTTCTTTATTTTTATTTTTAGGGGTAGTATAATTTGTAAAATAATTATTATAATAGTAAAAAATTACAGTAAAAACGATATTAATTGAAAAATGATAAAAAAAGATTATAGAAACGTTATTTTTTTATTATTTTTTTTACTTTATTTTTGTAGTTGTTATAGTTTAGATAAAAAATTTAATATATAACTGCAATTTTTCCCAATAAAAAAGATAAAAATTTGCAAAAATGAGATAATAATTGCAAAAATGATGAAAATGATGATGATATGAAAATATGATGAAACGATAATAATGATGATAATATGATAAAATGATGTAATGACGGGAAATTTGTGTCCATTTAAAATAAAAAAAAGGTAAAAAAAAAAAAAATCCCAAAAGTCAAAAAAAGCGGAAAAATTCCGAAATTGCCTTTTCAGAGTAGCCCCAAAAGGACTTTTTTTTCCTTTCATTTGATGATTCGGGCAATTATTGGGGAATAATGAAAAAATTTTACCAAAATTTCTATTAATATGACAATAATGATGAAAAAAGTGAGAATAAAGAAAATTTTGGATAAATTTTGGGGTTTTTAAATTTTATTACTATTACTTATTATATTTTATTATTATTTTATTATTTATTATTTTTATTATTATTTTATTATTATTATCTTTATTATTATTACTTTAATTTTTAGTATTTCCCAAAAAAAAATTAAAACTTAAAATAACAAAAATAATAATAGTAATTTAAAATTAAAAAAATAAATTGTTATAATATGTTATTAATATTATTTTTGTTATTATTATCATTATTTTTTTTTTACGGGTAGTAAATTGTAAAAAAAATTATTATAACATAAAAATTTCATAAAAACGATTTTATTAAAATAAGTATAAATAATGTTTTAAAGAAGGGTTTTATTGTTATTATTTGCTATTACTATTATTTTTATTTTGTTATTAGAAGATGAAAAATTTTAATTTTTATAACTGCAAAATTGCAATAATAATGATAAAAAATTGCAATAATGATGATAATAATTGCAATAATGATGATAATGATAATAATGATGATGATAACGAAATAATGAGATAATCATGATAATAATGTGATAATAACGGGAAATTGTGCCCAAATTTTAAAATTTAAAAAAAAAAGGTAAAAAAAAAAAAAACCCAAAAGTCAAAAAAGGGGGCAAAATCAGCGAAATATAGCCTTTTGAGAGTAGCCCCAAAAAATGATTTTTTTCCATTCTTTTGATGATTCTGGCAATTATTAGGGTAAAAATGATAAAAATTTACGAATTCTATTAATCATGCCCAATAATATATAAAATATAATAAAGAGAATTTGGAAAACATTTGATTATTATTATAATTACTTTATAAAATTATTATCATCATTATTTCATTATTAAATTTATTATTATTATATTATTATTATATTATATTTTTTTATTATTATTTTTTTAAATATTATTATTATATTTTGTTATTATATTATTATCTTTATTATTATTACTTTAATTATAGTTTTATTGCCAAAAAAATATTATAACTGAAATAAAAAAATAATAATAATAAAAGTATAATTAATAATACTAATTGTTATAATATTGTTTTTTAATAAATTATTTTTATTAATACTTTTTTTAATTATTTTTTACTGTAGTATAATGTAAAAAAAAATTAATAACAGTAATAATTACATAAAAAACGATATTAATTGAAAAAGTTTAAAATAAATGATATAGAAACTTTATTATTGTTTTTATTATTGTTATTACTTTTATTATTGTAGTTGTTATTAGTATAGATGGAAATTATTATTAAAACTGCAATAATTGCAATAATAATTATAAAAATTGCAAAAATGATGATCAATTGCAATAAGATGAAAAGAGATGTAATGAGAAAAGATGTAATGATGATGATAACGATAATTATGTAATATGATAATAATGAGATAAAAAACAGGGAATTGGTCCATATAATAAAAAAAAGGTAAAAGAAAAAAAATCCAAAAGTCAAAAAAGGGGCAAAATCTAGCGAAAATAGTTTTTTGAGATTAGACTAAAAATGACGTTTTTTCCTTCATTTGTGATTCTGGCAATTATAAGGGAAAAAAAAGATAAAATACCAGAATTCTTTTAATCATGACAAAATGTGAAAAAAGTGAAAAAAAAGAAATTTGGATAACTTTTGATGATTATTAATATCATTACTATTATATTATTATCATTTTTATATTATTATTTTATTATTACTATTTTATATTATTAATTATATTATTATTATTTTTATTTATATTTTTTATTATTTTTTTATCTTTATTTTTATTATTTTTAAATTATTAGTATTTTCCCAAAAAAATATTTTAAAAACTGTAATAATAACAAAAATAAAAATAATAAGTAAAAAATTTAAATAATACTAATGTTTAATTTTTTATTAATTTTATTATTGTTATTTTTTATCTTTGTTTTATTTTTACGGTATATAATTGTAAAAATAATTATTATAAAGTAAAAATACAGTATAACGATTTTAAATTTGAAAAAATGATATAAAAAATGATTATAAAAACGTATTATTTTTATTATTTTTGTTTTTTATTTATTATTTTTTGTGTTTTTATAGAAGATGTAAAATTCATTTTATAACTGCAAAATTTGCGTAAAAATGAAATAATTGAAAAATGATGATAAAATTTGGCAATAAGGTGAAAAAGTTATGATAAGATATAAGGATGATGAAAACGATAATAATGTGAAAATCATGATAATATGTTTATAATAACAGGAATTGTGTCCATATTTTTTAAATAATAAGGTAAAAAAAAAAAACCCCCAAATCAAAAAAAGGGGCAAAATCTAGCAAAATATAGCCTTTTGAGAGTAGACTAAAAATGACTTTTTTTTTTTCCATTATTTGTGATTCGGGCCCTTTTTGGGTAATAATGATAATAATTACCAAAATTCTTTTTATCATGACAATAATGATGATAAAAGGAAATAAAAAAAATTTTGGATAACTTTTGATGATTTTTAAATTTATTACTTTTATCATTAATCATCATTATTATATATTATTATTTTTTTTTTTTTTTTTTTTTTTTTTTATTATTATTTTTTTATTATATTATTTTTTTATTATCATTATATTATTATTTAATTTTAGTATTATTCCCAAAAAATATATTTAACTGTAATAAAAAAAATAAAAATAAAATAAGTAAATTATAAAATACAAATTGTTATAATTTATTAATATTTTTATTTTATTTTACCCTTTTATTATTATTTTACTGGTAGTATAATTGAAAAAAAAAATTATTAAACAGAAATAATTACAGTAAAACGATTTTAATTGAAAAATGAATAAATAAGGATTATAGAAACGTTTTTATTGTTATTTTTATTGTTTTTACTATTATTATTGAATTTGTTTTTAGAAAGATTAAAATTATGTATTATAACTGCAAAAATTGCAATATTAAGATAAAAAATTGAATAATATGAAAATAATGCAAAATGAGAAATGAGATGAAAATGATGAAAATGATGATAAGAGATGATAACGATAAAATGATGATAATATGAAATAATGATGAAAATAACAGGAATTGTGTCATATATAAAAAAAAAAAAAAGGGTTTAAAAAAAAAAAAAACCCCAAAAAAAAAAGGGTCGAAAAAGTGGTAAAATTCGAAATATACCCTTTTGAGGAGGAACTCCAAAATGACTTTTTTTTCCTTTCATTTGATGATTCTGGCAATTTTTAGGGTAAAATGAGTAATTACCAAATTTCATTAATCATGACAATAATGATGATAAAAGTGAGAATAAAGAAAATTTGGATAACATTTGATGATTATTAATTATTACTATTAAATTATTTCACATTTTATTTTATTATTATTATTATTATTATTATTATTATTATTATTATATTATTATTATTATTATTTTTATTTTTTTATTATCATTTTTATTATTATTTTAAATTTATTAGTTTATTACCAAAAAAATATTTAAACGTAATAATAACAATAATAATAATAAAGTATAATTATAATAATACTATTGTTATATATATTTGTTTATAAATATTTTTATTGTTATTATTATCATTATTATTATTTTACGGGGATTAATTGAAAAAAATATTTTTATGACAGTAATAATTCGTAATAACGATTTTAATTAAAATAATTTTAAAATAAGATATAAAAACGTTAATATTGTTTTTATTTTTTTATTATATTTATTGTATTTGTTATTAGTATAGATTAAAATTTTATATATTATAACTGCAAAAATTTTCAATAAAATGATAATAATTGCAATAAGATATAAAAAATTGCAATAATGGATAATGATGATGATAAGATGATAAGATGATAAAAACGATAATAATGAGATAATCATGAAAAAAAAAGATGAAAATAACGGAAATTGTGTCATATATAAAAAAAAAAGGGTAAAAAAAAAACCCAAAAGCGAAAAGCGGCAAAATCTAGCGAAATAAAAGCCTTTGAGGTAGACCCCAAAATGACTTTTTTTTCCATTCTTTTGAGATTCTAGCAATTATTGGGGAAATAATGATGAAAATTTACCAGAATTTATTAATCAACAATAATGATGATAAAAGTGAGAATAAAGGAATTTGGAAAACATTGATGATTATTATATTACATTACATTTTATCATCATTTTATCATTTTTATTATTATTTTATTATTAATTATTAATTATTATTATCATTATTATTTACTTTAATTATTAGTATTATTGCCAAAAAATATATTAAAAATGTAAAAATAACAATAATAAAAATAAAAGTAAAAATTATAATAATACTATGTTAAAATTTTGTTTTTTAATTTTATCATTGTATTTTATCATTTTTATTATTTTACGGGGTGATAATTGAAAAAAATAATTTTTTATAACAGTAAAATTCCAGTAATAAGATATTAATTGAAATATGATATAAATAAGATTATAGAAACGTTATTTTTTGTTTTTATTATTGTTTTTTCTTTATTATTGTAGTTGTTATTATATAGATGCAAAATTATATATGATAACTAAAATAATTGCAAAAAATGATAATAATTGATAAAATGATGTTTAAAAATTGCAATAATAAAGATAATGATGATGATAATGATGATGATGATGTTTAATGATGATGATAACGATAATAATGATGATAATCATGATAATAATGATGATAATAACAGGAATTGTGTCCATATATAATAAAAAAAAAAAGGTAAAAGAAAAAAAAATCCCAAAAGTCGAAAAAGCGGCAAAATCTAGCGAAATATAGCCTTTTGAGAGTAGACTCCAAAATGACGTTTTATCCATTCATTTGATGATTCTGGCAATTATTAGGGTAATAATGATAATAATTACCAGAATTCTATTAATCATGACAATAATGATGATAAAAGTGAGAATAAAGAGAATTTGGATAACATTTGATGATTATTAATATTATTACTATTATCATTATTATCATCATTATTATCATTATTATTATTATTATTATTATTATTATTATTATTATTATTATTATTATTATTATTATTATTATTATTATTATTATTATTATTATTATTATTTTTATTATTATTATTATTATCATTATTATTATTACTTTAATTATTAGTATTATTGCCAAAAAATATATTATAACTGTAATAATAACAATAATAATATAATAAGTATAATTATAATAATACTAATTGTTATAATATTGTTATTAATATTATTATTGTTATTATTATCATTATTATTATTTTTACTGGTAGTATAATTGTAAAAATAATTATTATAACAATAATAATTACAGTAATAACGATATTAATTGAAATAATGATATAAATAATGATTATAGAAACGTTATTATTTTTATTATTATTGTTATTACTATTATTATTGTAGTTGTTATTGGTATAGATGTAAACTTATATATCATAACTGCAATAATTGCAATAATAATGATAATTATTGCAATAATGATGATAATAATTGCAATAATGATGATAATAATTGCAATAATGATGATAATAATTGCAATAAGGATGATAATCATGATAATAATGATGATAATAACAGGAATTGTGTCCATATATAATAAAAAAAAGGTAAAAGAAAAAAAATCCCAAAAGTCGAAAAAGCGGCAAAATCTAGCGAAATATAGCCTTTTGAGAGTAGACTCCAAAATGACGTTTTTTTCCATTCATTTGATGATTCTGGCAATTATTAGGGTAATAATGATAATAATAAACCAGAATTCTATTAATCATGACAATAATGATGATAAAAGTGAGAATAAAGAGAATTTGGAAAAACTTTGATG